>NC_045157.1:16125021-16169649 GCF_900700415.2 Clupea harengus | reverse complement strand
GAATTTTCCTTAACTTCTGACATGTATGCCAATCGGTTAATTTCACTTGACAAATTTCCCTGCTATTTTTGAGTATCGAACAGGCCGTATACTCATTTAATAGTGATGTGTCGTTTGTGAACGATTCGTTCATTTTGAACGAATACTTACAAGGACTCGAGAGTAACGAGTCCTCTCAAAAAAAGATTCGTTCATTTTCTCGTGGCCACGCATCGGGACTTGCATAGGCTCAGCCAAGGAAACAGAAATGATTCGTTGAATGCAGGTCACGTGGGAAATTATCCAAAGATCCGTATCCGAAGACCGAGTCGGAAAATGAACGAATAATTTCTGTTTCCTCTAGCTACCAGTACTGAGCCTATGCAGGTCACGTGAAAAATTATCCAAAGATCCGTATCCTGCAGATGAACGAATCATTGATCCGAAGACTCGGTTGGCAGAAGAACGAAACATTGACCCGAAAACAGGGTCGGTAGGTGAACGATTCGTTCATCTGCCGGATACAGATCTGTATCCGGCAGATGAACGAATCGTTCACCTCCTGACCGTGTCTTCGGGTCAATGCTTCGTTCTTCTGCCACTCGTTCATCTGCCGCCGGATACAGATCAGATCAGATCTGTATCCGGCCGATGAACGAATCGTTCACCTCCCGACCGTGTCTTCGGGTCAATGTATCGTTCTTCTGCCAACCGAGTCTTCGGATTTCGTTCTTCTGCCAACCTAGTCTTTTGGATCAATGATTCGTTCATCGTTCATTTTTCACGTGACCTGCATAGGCTCAGCACTGGTAGCTAGAGAAAACAGAAATGATTTGTTAATTTTGACTGGGTCTTCGGATACGGATCTTAGGATAATTTTTCACGTGACCTGCATAGGCGCAGAAGAGGAAACAGAAAGGATTTGTTTACCTCGTTCACTTTCGCGTGGCTAGGTTTAGTAAGACGTGAATTATATTCCTTCACAAGTAATAATTACAGGTTTCGTTATTTTAACTTTTTTGTACTTTTTTTTTTTTTTAACTTTGTCTTTATTGGAAGTAAGACACATAAACATAATGTACATACAGTAAAAGAAATAATGCACCAACATACATTGGAAAATAGGTTAACAGAAATAAATTACTTAAAAAAAAAAGAAAGAAAGAAAGAAAAATGAAAAAACATACAAGGGTGAACCTGGCCTGGAGGAGACTTTACAGGAGCCATATTATGAATATATGGGTCCTTTACTATATAATATAATTCTTAGTATTCTATAATAATGTTCATATTTTATTTTATTATCCAGTCATGTCTACATATGTTTCATTTTGTATCCATTTTCCCCAGTTCCTAGCAAATAGCTCTTCTTTCAATTTCAGTTTGTATGTTAACTTTTCCATACCCTGGATTTCCTCGAATATAGATAGCCATTGCTTACATTGTGGCATGTCTGCTTTCAGCCAATTTTTTGTGATTGTCTTCCTGCTCGCTGTAAGAAGAATTTTCACCAGATATAGGTCATCTCTAGCTACACACTCTACTAAATGTCCTAGGTATAAGACTGTACATGTAAAAGGAATTGGATATCCCAGCGTCTGGCATACAACTTCATGTACCTCTCTCCAAAAAGGTTCTATTTTCTTACAGCTCCAAAAAATATGTGTATGATTTGGTGCCACATCTCCACATCTTCTCCAGCATGTTTGTGGAGTTGACGACTGTTTACTTGTAATTAAGGGAGTGATAAAGTAACGGATCAGATTTTTCCAGGCAAACTCTCTCCACTTATGTGATTGTGTGGTGGTCTGGTGACATTTCCACATTTCATACCAAATCTCAGTAGAGATTTCCTCATCTAGCTCTTTCTCCCATTTAGCTTTTATATATAATGTTGAGTGTTGTTTGGATTCCATTAAACAAGTATAAAGAATTGAAATTGCCTTCGGTATTTCTCTACAGTATGACGTCACAAGAATCTTGATCAGGGGATGAACTTCTCCATCCTTCTTTCTTATTTTTTTATCATAATAGTCTCTCATCTGTAGATATCTGAACAGATCTGCGTTCCTTACACCAAATCTATCTTTCATTTCTTGGAAACTCAGCATTACACCTTCCTTGATAATGGTACATGTTGCCGTTATGCCATCATTTACCCATCCTCTATAGGTCGTGTCCATATTCCCTGGAATAAATTCTCTGTCAAATGCAATCCATTTTAGAAGACTAAGCTCCCTACCTATTTTCAACTGCTTAGCAACTGAGTGCCATGTATCTAGCGTAAAAGATGTTACTGGATCAATCTGATCCTTGAGCTGTAGAGGGGTTTGCCTTTCACCTACGCATGTTTGGATTGGGTAAGTATGAGTGCATATCTCTATATCCTTCCAGCGGGTTATAGCGGTATTATTCCCCCAACATAGAAGTGGGCGGATTTGTGCTGCATAGAAGTACTGCCTCAAATTTGGAAGTGCCATACCTCCTTTATCCTTAGGTAGCTGGAGAGTGGTAAAGCGTATTCTAGGTCGTCTTCCTTCCCATACAAATCTGGATATCAATTTGTCCCATTTTGTGAATTGTGCTTGGGGCACCTCCACTGGGAGTGATTGAAACAGGTATAATAACCTGGGTTGTATATTCATTTTGACTGCATTTATCCTGTCTGTGAGATCCATGGGATAAGTAGACCACCTCTCTATATCCGTTTTTATCAAATTGTTTACTTCTTCATAATTACTATTATATAGTTCTGAAAGGTCTTTGGTTATGTTGACTCCCAAATATTTAAGTTGTTTTGCTTCCCATCTCAGTCTGTGTTTTTTTAGTTTCTGTGTTGGTGTGGTATGGAAAATGAGTGTCTGTGTCTTTGTTACATTTAACTTATACCCAGAGTAGCAGCTGAACTTTTCTAGAGTTTGCATTAATCTATCAAAAGAGTTCACTGGATCCTTCAAATAAATCATCACATCATCTGCAAAGAGGCTTATAATATGTTTTTCATTGTGTATCTCTACTCCACCTAGTAAGGAATCTTGTCTGATCATTTGAGCTAAAGGCTCAATGTATATGGCAAATAAGATGGGACTTAAGCAGCATCCTTGTCTAGTACCTCTTTCTAGAGTGAAATTATCCGAAAGAGAACCATTTACTTTTACTCTCGCAGTCGGGTTGTTATAAATAGCTTTAATGCACTGTACTGTCTTCTGTTTGAAACCAAATTTTTCCAGTGTCATGTATAGGTATTCCCAGTTAACCATATCGAATGCTTTTTCCGCATCTAGACTTATCAATGCTGTTGGTGTTTTGTGTTTATGAATTTTATTTATAATAAGCAAGGTTCTTCTAATATTGTCTTGAGTCTGACGTCCTCTAACAAAACCTGTTTGATCTTCATCTATAATATCCGGTAGTATTGTTTGTAATCTGTTTGCTAGGATGGAGGTATAGATTTTATAATCAACATTTAAGATTGATATAGGCCTATAGTTTTTACATAATTCCCTATTCTTTTGTGTTTTGGGGAGTACAGTGATTATTGCTTCCTTCCATGACGGGGGGATGCGGTTTTCTTTCAAAATCCAGTTGAAGGTAGTGAGAAGAGTTGGAGTGATCTCCTTCTTGAGTTTCTTATACCACTCTGGTGCAAATCCATCACTCCCTGGTGCCTTCGATGTTTTTAATTTTCCTATTGCTTTCTCAATTTCTTCTATAGTTATGGGTGATGTTATTTGTTTATTTTGTATATCTCCTATGGAGGGTAAATCCAGTGTGTCCAAAAATGATTTAGTCTCTCCTCTATTTGTAACTGATGTTTGAGTATAGAGTTCCTTATAATAATTTCTGAATACACTTTCAATTCCCTTTGGATCATATGTAAGCCGGTTTGATTTTGGGTCTTGTATTTTATGGACAGCTCTTTCTACTTGCTGTTTACGCAGTTTCCGTGCCAACAGTTTTGCAGCTTTTGGGCCCACTTCATAGTATGTTTGTTTAAGGTATCTTGTTTTCATTTCAACTTCCTGCTGCAGCAGTACATTTATTTTATGACGTATCTCTTTTAATTGTTGTTTTGTGTTATCCTCTGGACTTTCTTTATGTCTATGTTCTGTCATCTTAAGTTCAGTTTGAAGAGACTGATATCGTGCAATATTTGTCTTTTTGAGGCCACTGGTAATTGCTATCAGTTTGCCACGCATGACAGCCTTTAAGGCATCCCACAAAAAGATTGGAGCTGTTTCACCATTATCATTTTCTTCCAGGTAGTTCTGAATTCCTGTTTTGATTTGGTCTGTTACTGTTTCATTGTTTAACAGACCTACATTTAGCCTCCACAGTGTATTTCTCTTTCTGCCCTTTAAGTAAACAGTTAAATATATGGCGCTGTGATCTGATACATCAGTCACGCCTATTTGACATTCTTTGACTTTATGTCTGTCTTCTTTTTGCATAAAGAAATAGTCTATTCTTGAATATACTGAGTGTGTTGCTGAATAGTGACTGTAGTCTCTTTCTAGCGGGTGAATATCCCTCCATACATCAAAATAGCCCATTTCCTCCAATGTTTTGTTTACCAGTCTTGACATATTCATCTTACCTCTATTCTTACTAGTTGTATCTAGATTATGGTCCAGCACTACATTGAAATCCCCCCCGCAGATGCACATGCCCTCCATTTGTACTGCAATAACATCAAAAAGGGATTTCAAAAAGTTTTGATCACTTTCCGGCGGTGCATAAACATTTACCAGAGTGACCATGTTCTGGTCAATTGTCCCTTTAATTATTATATACCGACCCTCTTTATCTTTTATTTCATTTAGGCATTCAAAATTGGTTGAATTTGATATGAGAATTGCTACCCCTCTTTGGCGCGTATTGGTGTGTGAGCTATAGAAGGATTTTCTGAATCCAAACCTTTTTAGTTTCTCATGTTCAGTTTGTGAAAGGTGAGTCTCTTGCAGAAAACAGATCTGTGCCTTATCTTTTTTCACTTTACTCATTACTTTTGCTCTTTTAACTGGGTTTCCTAAACCATTTACATTTAAAGACATAACCTTCATTTCTTTATATATCATTGTCATTATTATTATTATTTATCCAAGTCTTAACTTCACTTCCTCTTAGGCCAACATTTGAACAGACATTAACAATACAAAGCAAAGAACTATTTAACAGACAAAAAAAAAACCCTTCCATTGAAAGACATAGAGTTGACTTCCAAGAGATGTCAACTTCCCTTATTATGCATTGACATCCCTTTAGTTTTGGGGGAGAAGGCTTTTCGCAGAGAAAGGGCCCCCGCCTAGCAACGTGAGTCCACCCATTTAGAGTTGCTCTACCCGTACTAGTTGTGGTTATGGCATAGGCTACCCTTCCAGCCAACATTCCATTAATACTGAAAAAATAAACCCTTGATATTTCTCATCTAAATAGCCATTATCATTTAACCTATTAATCATTTAACATTGTCATTAGCCAAGTCATTAACATGTGAGTCTCTTTCTACAATTTTCTTTATCTAATCATATAACTCCTATCAACCAAAAAATATCCTTGCCTAGTCGTTTCCCCCTTGACGCCTCTCGTTGGAGTCGTGTTGAAATTCTCGCAGCTTCTGTCTGGTCCGTTGTCTTGTTTCCGCGATTCCATCCCGTCCAACGCGCTGCCAGGCTGCAGTTTTGGATGACAGGAGCTGTTCGAGCTGGGGAGGACCATTCTGATATGCTGGACTTTCCACTTCAATTCCCCTCTTTCGTAGGTCTTCGGTAGCCTCCTCTGCTGTATTGTATGTTTTCTGACCGTTGGTCCAGTGAATACGCATTTTGGTGAACGGTGTCTGGAAGCGAATGCCTTGATTTTTTAAAACCTTCTTCACGTTTGCGTATGCTTTGCGCTTTTGCAACACTCCCGCACTGTAGTCATGGTCGAAATAAATGCGATTGTCTCCCAACGTGATGTTTTTCTTCTTCCATGCTTTGCTCGACACGAGTTCTTTTTCAGTGTATTGGAGAAAGTTGACCACCAGAGGCTCCTCCGCTTTCGGTTTCTTAGCAAGCGCTCTATGAGCACATTGAATCTGGAGGTCTCTCTCAATCGATAATTCAGTGCGGAGCCACTCTTCCACAAACGACAGCACCGAGGTTGTCTCTGTGTCTTCTGGTATGCCGTATATCCGCAGATTATTCCTTCTAGACCTCGATTCCAAGTCATCCAGTTTGTCCTTCATCCTGTTCCTTTCACGAAGTAATTCCTGAAGCACCTCGTTTGCCCCTGTGCTCCAAGCCTCCACCTCCTCGGTGCGTGTCAGCACAGCATCCATCCTTTCATTTTGTTCTTGGGAGTCTTTAGTTATTATCGCCAGTTTCTGGTCCATATCTTCCTTGAACTGTGACAATTCGCTTCTCATATGACTTGTTATCTCTTCTTTGAACATTTTTAAGTCAGCCTTCAGCTCGCTCTGCATGGCAGAAATCTGTTGGCTAATGCCATCCAAGCCAATTTGAAGTGGGTTGATTGGGTCCTGGTTGCTATCTTCAGCTAGCGTGCTAGAGTTAGACTTTACTTTATTTTCGTCTTTCCTTGGCTTTTCCATGGTCTTCTTGGTTTTGGGCTTGGTATTTGTATTCATTATCCGCTCCTATTTTAATTTAGTTCGGTTCTATTATTATTTTTCGAGTTTAGGCGGAGTTTAAAATGTTGGCTAAAAGGAGCTCACTGGTTACACAGCCATGCTCGAGGCAGCCATTACCGGAAGTCCAACTTTTTTGTACTTTACTTAGAGTTCAGCGTAATAGTTTGCCGTGATAATTGAATGCTAGTTTGATAATAAATGACCACTTCAAATCATCCAGACTGTCATGATACATTATTTTAAGCAGCGTTCAGTGAGCAACTATAGGCAAATGAGCTCGAGCGACTTCCGGTTACGATTTTTCAAAATAAAAGTCCCTTATTAGCCCCGTGTTTTCTTAAACTATCAGAGATATTAATTTCATAGTAACATCAAAATGGGTTAAAAACGATTCACTGATGTTACAAAAGTATGGTTTTCTTGTTTTAATATAATGAACAATGACTAAACAGACAATATTGTATTAAAAAAAAGTAAAACACACCCCATTAGGCTGATAAAAGGATTATGCCTTCATTAAAGTTGGTTGAACTTGTTCAGAACTGTAAAGAAAGGGTAAAATATGTTTAGCAGTCATTATTCTGGTCATTCACTGTGAAAAAACACTTGACACACAGATCACACAGGTGAAAAGGGATTATCTCCAATGCCAGGGTATTGCCATGTGACACGTATCACTCTTTGCTGAAAAAACTAAAGATTGTGTCTCAATGAAAGGGGGGTGGAATATGTTCAGGACACTCCAAACATTAAATAAAATGTGTGAAGTAGTTCAGATTTGCGTCCCTGAAGGCTCCACAATACTTTAAACATAGGTGATCAGACAGGCGAAAATGCATTATCTTCAATGGCAGGGCCATGTGACATGTATCACTCTTTGCTGAAAAAACTAAAGATTGTGTCTCAATGAAAGGGGGGTGGAATATGTTCAGGACACTCCAAACATTAAATAAAATGTGTGAAGTAGTTCAGATTTGCGTCCCTGAAGGCTCCACAATACTTTAAACATAGGTGATCAGACAGGCGAAAATGCATTATCTTCAATGGCAGGGCCATGTGACATGTATCACTCTTTGCTGAAAAAACTAAAGATTGTGTCTCAATGAAAGGGGGGTGGAATATGTTCAGGACACTCCAAACATTAAATAAAATGTGTGAAGTAGTTCAGATTTGCGTCCCTGAAGGCTCCACAATACTTTAAACATAGGTGATCAGACAGGCGAAAATGCATTATCTTCAATGGCAGGGCCATGTGACATGTATCACTCTTTGCTGAAAAAACTAAAGATTGTGTCTCAATGAAAGGGGGGTGGAATATGTTCAGGACACTCCAAACATTAAATAAAATGTGTGAAGTAGTTCAGATTTGCGTCCCTGAAGGCTCCACAATACTTTAAACATAGGTGATCAGACAGAAGAAAATGCATTATCTTCAATGGCAGGGCCATGTGACATGTATCACTCTTTGCTGAAAAAACTAAAGATTGTGTCTCAATGAAAGGGGGGTGGAATATGTTCAGGACACTCCAAACATTAAATAAAATGTGTGAAGTAGTTCAGATTTGCGTCCCTGAAGGCTCCACAATACTTTAAACATAGGTGATCAGACAGGCGAAAATGCATTATTTTCAATGGCAGGGCCATGTGACATGTATCGCTCTTTGCTGAAAAAACTAAAGATTGTGTCTCAATGAAAGGGGGGTGGAATATGTTCAGGACACTCCAAACATTAAATAAAATGTGTGAAGTAGTTCAGATTTGCGTCCCTGAAGGCTCCACAATACTTTAAACATAGGTGATCAGACAGGCGAAAATGCATTATCTTCAATGGCAGGGCCATGTGACATGTATCACTCTTTGCTGAAAAAACTAAAGATTGTGTCTCAATGAAAGGGGGGTGGAATATGTTCAGGACACTCCAAACATTAAATAAAATGTGTGAAGTAGTTCAGATTTGCGTCCCTGAAGGCTCCACAATACTTTAAACATAGGTGATCAGACAGGCGAAAATGCATTATTTTCAATGGCAGGGCCATGTGACATGTATCGCTCTTTGCTGAAAAAACTAAAGATTGTGTCTCAATGAAAGGGGGGTGGAATATGTTCAGGACACTCCAAACATTAAATAAAATGTGTGAAGTAGTTCAGATTTACGTCCCTGAAAGCTCCACAATACTTCAAACATAGGTGATCAGACAGGCGGAAATGCATTAACTTCAATGGCAGGGCCATGTGACATGTATCACTCTTTGCTGAAAAAACTAAAGATTGTGTCTCAATGAAAGGGGGGTGGAATATGTTCAGGACACTCCAAACATTAAATAAAATGTGTGAAGTAGTTCAGATTTGCGTCCCTGAAGGCTCCACAATACTTTAAACATAGGTGATCAGACAGGCGAAAATGCATTATCTTCAATGGCAGGGCCATGTGACATGTATCACTCTTTGCTGAAAAAACTAAAGATTGTGTCTCAATGAAAGGGGGGTGGAATATGTTCAGGACACTCCAAACATTAAATAAAATGTGTGAAGTAGTTGAGATTTACGTCCCTGAAGGCTCCACAATACTTTAAACATAGGCCTACACACAGGCGAAAATGCATTAACTTCAATGGCAGGGCCATGTGACATGTATCACTCTTTGCTGAAAAAACTAAACATTGTGTCTCAATGAAAGGGGGGTGGAAAATGTTCAGGACATTCCAAACATTAAATAAAATGTGTGAAGTAGTGGAGAATTACGTCCCTGAATGCTCCACAATACTTTAAACATAGGCCTACACACAGGCGAAAATGCATTTATTCAATGACAGGGCCATGTGACACGTATCACTCTATGCTGATGAAACTAAAGATTGTGTCTGAATGAAAGGGGGGTGGAATATGTTCAGGACACTCCAAACATTAAATAAAATGTGTGAAGTAGTTGAGATTCACGTCCCTGAAGGCTCCACAATACTTTAAACATAGGTGATCAGACAGGCGAAAATGCATTGTCTTCAATGGCAGGGCCATGTGACATGTATCACTCTTTGCTGAAAAAACTAAAGATTGTGTCTCAATGAAAGGGGGGTGAAATATGTTCAGGACACTCCAAACATTAAATAAAATGTGTGAAGTAGTTGAGATTTACGTCCCTGAGTGCTCCACAATACTTTAAACGGACGTGTCACATGGCCCTGCCATTGAACATAATGCATTTTCGCCTGTCTGATCACCTATGTTTAAAGTATTGTGGAGCATTCAGGGACGTAAATCTCAACTACTTCACACATTTTATTTAATGTTTGGAGTGTCCTGAACATATTCCACCCCCCTTTCATTGAGACACAATCTTTAGTTTAATCAGCAAAGTGTCATACGTATCACATGGCCCTGCCATTGAAGTTAATGCATTTTCGCCTGTGTGTAGGCCTATGTTTAAAGTATTGTGGAGCCTTCAGGGACGTAAATCTCAACTACTTCACACATTTTATCTAATGTTTGGAGTGTCCTGAACATATTCCACCCCCCTTTCATTGAGACACAATCTTTAGTTTTTTCAGCAAAGAGTGATACATGTCACATGGCCCTGCCATTGAAGACAATGCATTTTCGCCTGTCTGATCACCTATGTTTAAAGTATTGTGGAGCCTTCAGGGACGTGAATCTCAACTACTTCACACATTTTATTTAATGTTTGGAGTGTCCTGAACATATTCCACCCCCCTTTCATTGAGACACAATCTTTAGTTTTTTCAGCAAAGAGTGATACATGTCACATGGCCCTGCCATTGAAGTTAATGCATTTTCGCCTGTGTGTAGGCCTATGTTTAAAGTATTGTGGAGCCTTCAGGGACGTAAATCTGAACTACTTCACACATTTTATTTAATGTTTGGAGTGTCCTGAACATATTCCACCCCCCTTTCATTGAGACACAATCTTTAGTTTTTTCAGCAAAGAATGATACATGTCACATGGCCCTGCCATTGAAGTTAATGCATTTTCGCCTGTGTGTAGGCCTATGTTTAAAGTATTGTGGAGCCTTCAGGGACGTAAATCTCAACTACTTCACACATTTTATTTAATGTTTGGAGTGTCCTGAACATATTCCACCCCCCTTTCATTGAGACACAATCTTTAGTTTTTTCAGCAAAGAGCGATACATGTCACATGGCCCTGCCATTGAAGTTAATGCATTTTCGCCTGTCTGATCACCTATGTTTAAAGTATTGTGGAGCCTTCAGGGACGTAAATCTCAACTACTTCACACATTTTATTTAATGTTTGGAATGTCCTAAACATATTCCACCCCCCTTTCATTGAGACACAATCTTTAGTTTCATCAGCAAAGAGTGATACATGTCACATGGCAATACCCTGCCATTGAAGATAATGCATTTTCGCCTGTGTGATCTGTGTGTCAAGTGTTTTTTCACAGTGAATGACCAGAATAATGACTGCTAAACATATTTTACCCTTTCTTTACAGTGTTCTGAACATGTTCAACCGACTTTATTGAAGACATAATCCTTTTATCAGCAGATTGTTGTGTGTTTTACTGTTTCTTACTACAATATTTACAATGATGCCTGTTTAGTCAGTGTTCCCTATATTTAAACAAGAAAATCATACTTTTGTAACATCAGTGAATCGTTTTTAACCCATTTTGATGTTACTATGAAAGTAATATTAATTGTCAATTTTCAGCTACATCTTAGTCCTTATCAAAGTATCCTGTACGCTTAAAATTAACTCACTATATCTTACCTTGTTTTAAAGCAAGTTAATATAATGCACAGTTAACAAAATACCATTATAAAGTCTGATCTAGCGAGTAGACAGATTAGGACTTTATAATGACAAATAGGCTACTATAACTTTCAAACACGCTTTTAACTATTTTCCCGATCATTAGGACAAATGGAACAATAAAACTCGTTGCATATAAAAGGTTTTTATATTACCCAGTCGATTAACAGGGTTGTTTGTTGTAAAAAAACCCTTTCATTTGATACAACAAACTCATTTTACTTCCTCGTTTCGTTTTACTTCCTGGGGTTATTGTGGGTTATCGTTGCTAGCAGAACGGAACTATTATTTTAATGCAGGAATTTCTCTTACCACACCCCCCCCCCCTCCCCCGAAATGAACGAATGACTCAAAAAAAATATTCGTTCATTTTACTGAACGAGATTCAAAGAACCGAGTCGGTAAAATGATCCGAACTTCCCAGCACTATCATTTAATCTGCTCACCAAAAGTCGTATAGACTTGTGCCAAGTTTTTTTTGCTACTTGGCTCTCCCTACAGTTGTGGAGTGTAGCTCACTTTTTACACCACTGGTGTAAATATAAATATCGCTTCGAGACCCCCTAATGCAGTGGTTCTCAACCGGGGGTACGCGTACCCCTGGGGGTACGTGAAGGCAGTCCAGGGGGTACGTGAGATTTTTTAAAGATATATTTAAAATAAGCATCCATTCAAAAATCCTTTAAAAATAGTTATTATACGGCTCTTCAGAATGTTCCAAAAAGTTCCGCTGATTTGTATGGGCCATATATGGGTTAAATGTCTGCGTTCGCAGGTCTGTAATTTCTTGATATTCACCGCTGCGAAAAGTTTATGACCGCTGTCATGGGCAACGGGTTTTGTGCTTCTAATTCACATATTTCATATCAATCCGCAAGTAGTCCGGTAATTTAACGTAACAGAAAGTCATTGAAATGTGAAGTCAGAAGGTGGGTTGCTACGCATTTGCGTGAAGAACTAAATCACGAAATGGCAACAAAATCATTAAAAAGAGGTATTTTGGAGGAATGTCTTCTATGGTTTTGGCAAGTAACCGTATAATAAGCGGGATATTTGTATTTATTTCAGTAGGCCTACTTTCGTGCGTGTGGGTGTGCCTGTGAGCGTTTGCGCTGATATAAATTGATATTACTATTGCTCTCGTGTGTGTGTGTGTGCCAGCCATGTGTATTGATCGTCGGAATGGAATTGTTGGAATTACGATCTGAAGTACACACATTTCTGATTGAGCACAGATCTCCCCATGCCACCTTGTTCCAGGACACAGACTGGCTTGCAGAACAACTAACTAACTTTGCTTTTCTATGTGCTATCTGGCAGATATATTCAGCAAACTGAACGAACTGAATATGTCTCTGCAGGGAAAAGACACCAGCATTTTAAAACTGTATGACAAGGTGGGTGGCTTCCTGAAGAAAGCAGACCTTTGGAGAAGAGCCTCTGCACAGGGGGATTATACCTGCTTTCCTCAGGTGGATGATTTTCTCCGTAATGAGGATGAGGACAGAGCTTCAGTCAAGTTGCTCATCGTGGGACATTTGACTAACTTGATTGAAAATTTCCATTCCTACTTTCCTGACATGGAGGATAAATCTAAACAGCTGGATTGGGTGAGAAACCCATTTCACTTGTCCGAAACAAACGGAAGCAAGCTACCTGTCACTAATCAGGAAACACTCCTGGAAGTGTCATCTGACCGTGGCCTCCAGATGAAGTTTGCCACATCCACACTCACACAGTTTTGGGTGTGTGTGAAGCAGGAGCAGCCTGACCTGGGACAGAAAGCTTTGGAGCAGCTACTAACCTTTTGCCTCCACATATTTATGTGAGGCCTCCTTCTCTGCAATGACTGTGATCAAAACAAAGCAGAGAAACAGACTGTGCCTGGAGAAGAGCTTGGTCACAGCAGTTGCCTCCCTGCCACCAAGACTGACAAAGCTTCTCAGTGAAGCACAAGCACAAGTTTCTCACTAAAACTCAGTTCAATGCAACAATGTTCAATGTTCAGTGTTGATAGTTTAATAAATCAGACAATGATGGCATAGCGCTGTGTATTACATCTCTTTTTCAATCAAAAATGCTCTGCGCTGGTTAGGGGGTACTTGGCTGAAAAAATATTTCACAGGGGGTACATCACTGAAAAAAGGTTGAGAACCACTGCCCTAATGGACAGTGGTACACTGTATTATTTGACAAACTGAAAGATATGTGTCAGGGAATTTTTCCCTTTACCAGGACTGTATTAAACTCAGAATTAAGACACCCACAACCAAGAATAGAATAAATAATTGACTTTTACTCTGGCAAAGAGGAGTGCATGGTTTCAGCCCGCTCCTCAACATACACTTCTACAAGAGGAGTGCAGTGGTTGCAGAACGCTGTTCAACCCATCACTGCCTCTCTAGTAAAATGCCTGACCCTTTATTCAAGAAAATATCACAGAACACAGACATGACACTCCCATGGTCGTATCCTCTCGTCCCTGGTTCCCAGAGATAAGAATGTTTACCTAAAAAAAAAAAAAAACCAGACTCTGGGTCTTACAACAATAAATCAGTCTTAACCTAAACATTTCATGACACCTCTGAGTTCCAAATCTCCTCTTCTCACAGTTTCACACTTCCTCTCACAGAACAATGGAAACAGCTGAGACTTCTATTTAACAAACTAATATCAAACTAAAACACATATCATGATAATAATTATATAAGCATATTTCTTTCACAATATGGAACTGGCAAAGAAAACTAGAACCCAAAGAAGCATGTTGACTGACAGGGTAGAGTAATATTACAATAGCTTACACAAATATAACTGCATATTTTGTATCATTGTGACATTGGAGATGAACGCTAACAACCAAAAGAATAACAAAAACACATTTTTAGTTTTGCTGAAATACTGCTCTAGTATTTAGTATATACATGGTTTTCTGAGTGTTTGAATGTGGAATATGTATAATCTAATAAAATGCATTGGACAATGTAATTTATTACTGATCAAAACTGAATTAATTTATTTGGATGCTAGCCTGAGACGGGACTGAGGTTGATGACTGGGCATCTGGAAAAACTACATATCTCCGTGAGACAGGGATGAAACTGATAAGGTTACAGCCTGTGTCACATTCTTTCATCAATTAACATGGGCATGGATGTAGACCTATTTTGAAAAACTAGTGAGTCGACAACTTTCCTAACACTGCCAAACATCAAGCAAGCGCAACACAAAACATAGTAAGACAGCTAATAAGTTATTACTGACAAATCCAATAGCAAGAAGGCCAGCTCAACATCTGATTTGCATCCTTTTGTCTGTTTTAGCTCTCGCCAACAAGTAAAAGCCAGTCCGAGACTGACTTGTTCGGTTTTATTGTTTGGTTACGCTCTTTCTCTTATTTGCTTCCTCCGACAACGTCGCCTCTGCCATGATGTGTATACAGTGAATACTATGCTAGCTTCCTCTTATAGCTAGTAGAAGGGTCTAGTTCAGGGGTTTTCAACTGGTTTTGTCCCAGGGACCACCAGGTCCCCTGGTTGAAAACCTCTGGTCTAGATGTTATTGTCTGAGGTGGTTCCATAAAGCATTACGTAGTTCTCGCAAGAGGTGTCGCGCCCTGTTACATGCTACATAGTTACATGCAATGCAATTGCATACCAAGCGTACAGTGGCAATGGTACATGTGCCATTCTCCGTATCACAAGTCAGTGTACTACAAAAATGATTTTGAAGCTGTTATTTTAAGGTAAAATTGTTACATAATGTTGCTTTAAATGTGCTATATAAATAAAGTTCACTTGACTATACATTATACATTCATAGACCATCAAGGACACATCCCTAAGTTGATGACTTGTGTGTGAAATAGGCTGTTATTGCTAGTCTGTACTCCGCTTCATTGGCAACCCCTACACTGCACTTATAAAACAATGCAATGGCTCATGGGACTGGTCGATTTTACTAGTTGGAGCATTACACTCAGCAAGAGTAGGCTACTGAATAACTGAGACACACTCATGTGCCACTAGCCTATTTGTTGAATGAATATAATTAATTCACAAATAAAAGTCTACTGACAGAAAATGACATGAATGTCGTGATTTGTGTACCAAATGGTTATTTTCCTATCACTAATGTGTTGACCCAACAAATGTTGACTATAACAGATCAAGTTCATGGATTGCTCGTTCATTTTAAATCGGAACACTTCGAGGGTGAGTTATCTACTCTTTATCTGTGTAGTGAGTTGGATTCGTCCCGTTCTTTTCTCACGTCACGGTACTCATTTAACTCCACCTGATCAACAATTACTTAATTAGTGGGCACTGCTTGGATGTGGCTATAAAGGCCTGCGAGTTTGCTGTGGTGTCTGAGCTTGTGAACCGCTACCTCTCCTGTGTGGTTTCCTCGTTCTCCTGCGGTAGGTTGTCGTCGCATCTAGGTAGTTGCGTTGAATTTTAAAGATTACACTTTGGACTTACTTCGTCCTTTATTGTAGACTGGGGTTGTGGTCCTCTCCTCCACAGCGTGGTTGCTGTCACACTGGTCACCTGCCGTGTGTGTGCTTATTCTCACAAAGTTGGTGTGAACCCTAGAGTATACCTCCCAGTTAGCAAGCCTGCCATAGCTTTTGTTTTCATTAATTTAGCGTCATTCCCTCCCCTAGTGTGTTTGTCCATAGTCATTTAACAGTGCTGTCTGTTTGGGCGTTGATCTTTAAAAAGTAAACTCATGGTGATTTAACCTTTTCTGCTTTTGGACTAACCCGTCTCCAGTCTTTCGAGGTCCACCTCTTCCTGGACATGCATACTGGTCATCCTTAAGTTATTTTTCTGTGGTGTTTCTGTGTGGTGTGTTTTAACCTGTTGCAAAGGCTGGTGTGCCTAATTGAACATTAGTTTAACAGTCTGTGGGTGAAATTCCCCCGGTGGAGTGGTCTGGCTACTTATAGCCTACAGGGCTACGCTTTCTTGCCTTCTGTGAGGCACACGGTGATGACATACAAGTGCAGACAGCGTTTACTTGTATTTAATCTTGACTGTTTTGTCCCTAAGTGATTTGTTAATTTTGCCTTTTTTTACGGTTAGCATGGTCCTTGACGTAAGGTGGCTAGCTGGCTAATGTTAGCTTCCCTTTAGCGCCCTGTGATTGAAATTGTAGTTCGGATGGTTTGGGATTGCAATGTTGGTACATCAAAATGAACGAATGCAGTACGTGATGCCCATAGTAATTAAACTGGGACATAATTATTTGTTTCCCCCTGGCGTCTGTTAATGAAATTCCTCGATGGGGCTCGAGTGCGAATAACACTCGATGATGAAACTTCACAGACCTGTACTGAATGGTAGTGATTGCACCTTTTTTATTTTCTGATGAGATTATTCAGAGCCTCACGACGAGTGTGTTGTACTGTTTTCACCACAGTATCCCACGTAATGTCTTTTGATATTCGTGCGTCTTGGCCTTCTAGCCAGTGTAATCTATGAAACGTTTTTTTTTCTCTAGGTGTCCGTTAACTGAAGGAAATTGCACCACTTCATCAGGTAAAGTACTCTGCACACTTTCTATCTGTTCTTGGCGTGTGACTATTCTATGGCTCCTGTTTTTTCCTTGTTTGCCAAAGTGCAACCAAATTAAGTATTACCAAGTATTTCTTTTCCCCCCCAGAGAACAAGAGTACTTTCTCTCATCAAGGCTGAGAATAGGTGAGGGCTCAAGTCTTAAACCTGTTATTCCACAACATGATGTAGGATTATCTTGTGATGAACGTATTGAATGACAAGCATATGTCTGACTTGTTATGATGATTGTCATTATTCTGATTTAATTGATGGTTAGTCTAAGACTGCATAGGCCTCCAACTAGTTGGCTTATTTCTACTTTTTTGTTACGGACTTGGTAACTGCCAGCAGTTAATCTTGTTTATAGTCCTGTGTTGTGTCTTTGCTGAGCCTATTGTTGGTTAAACAAATCCATATCAAGTGTACCCAGGTTCACATGGTGGGTGGTTTCTTTTCCAGGTTGTGGGCATTGCAGAGGCCTAGTTGAGGATGCACTTCTTGGTAAGCTGATTTGCTGTCTGAAGTGTAGTATTGTGTCTGCTTGAGCATACTTGAGTCCTGAGTTTAAATGGGTTTGTCCCATAATCCTCTGGACTACATGTACCATGGAAGTCTAGTCACCAACGTCTGATCCGATGTTGTGCTCAAGATTTGTTGGAAGTTCTGGTTTTGACTAAGTACCCCCCTTTTCCGCTCTCTTTAGGATTGTGGTCTGGGAGTTGGTCAATCTCCTGGATGTGTGGTGGTGAGTGACTGCCTTTTAATCTAGCCTGTGTTGCTGGTATCTGAAAGGTTGAATTGGGTTTTTACCCATTATATACTTCTGGATGACTTCTTGTCAGATGGCATACTTGTCACCAAAGCACTGATCAGCTAAACAGAAGTTTGAAAGCACTTTGGTATTGTTTTGACTTCCTTTCTCATCTCCTAGGTTGAAGGGTCAACATGAGAACCTCATCTGAACTAAGGTGAGTCTTGTAACATCCACAAGATTTCTGACATTTCAGTTTCTATGATGAGTATACTTAGCTCACTTTGAACCAATGTGAAAAGTAAACGAACTCCTGAGAAACTAGTCTAAAGGGAATATTTCTACAAGTTCATTTGTATCCAGGCGCTCACTACCTTGTGTTGGTTTTCTGCAGCATGTCTTCGGTCATCAAGTGAAGTGGGAACCACATCATGAGGCTGCAGGTAAGCTTTCTGTCTTGTGCTGTGTAAAAACGCACAGTATGCCTTGGTGCTAGTCATTCAGCTTCAGCTGTGTACTTGTAGTGAATCTATGAACCAAACATTGCAAGTTACATGATTCATTCAATTCATCTTTCCTCTGAAACACTGTTGAAGCAAATTAACTGATTCTTGCAAATGTAATGGAATTGATGGTTTCCTGTGCCTGGACACATGGTTGAATGACTGTCTTTGCTTATACAGGCAGACACTGCCTAGGTGGAAGCTCTGTGAAGGACGTACGAAATCAATGCCCAAGACGGGTGTATGTAGGGCAACACATTTTAGTGTTTTAAAAGCATTTTAAGCAGTATCTAAAGTTGAGGGTAATCCCGTACTGCAAGTTATGATTTTATCCTTTGGAATCTCGTTCGTCTGAAACCCTGTTGAAAGACTTTGAAACTGATGCTTGCAGATTTACCTTACCAGTCGTTTGCCATGTTCAGGGACTTGACTCTCAAAATAATGGAGCTTTTCCCTGTTTGCAGAATATGCCTGTAAAGATCCAAGCAGCCAAATCACGGTGAGTGGCTTTTTTTGTTTTTGGTGTTATTTGTTTATTAGCATGCCAAATCCCAGTAAAGGTCATTATGATGAAGCTCGCACACGTCTTACACCCAGTCAACTCCAGAACCTGAAAAGGTGAACCCACTGGAGTTGCCTGGGTAAGCAAGGAGATGACTTGTTGGGGTTACCAACTGTCTGATATGACCAGCTGGTTTTGGTTCTGACTATGATGTACGATTTTTATTGATCCCCCTTTTAATATCTCTTTATTACTATTTTTGCAGACCTTGGACCTACTCCTATGAGTCATGGCAATCCCTGACTGGATTTTAGGTGCCAGTAAATTGTCCTCACCATCTGTCATAAAATGGTGAGTATTTTTTATTTTTTTTTAATCCCCTTAAATTCCTGACTTTTTACTTCAGAATTTACAACCCCAGTCTGAGTTTAGCCGACTGATTGGTTTCACTGATTTGAGGAACTCCTTTACAATCTAAATGGAATATGACTCACATTTTCTGCCTTGTGTGCATACACGTTTGTAAAAATACATGCAGTTATATCTGAACAGTGATATGATGAGGTTCTTACCGCCCCAGTCTGATGTAAACTGACTGATTGGTTTCTCTGATCTTAAAATGTCCAGAATAGCAGAGATGGATTTCAGAGTTCTTCTGCGTAACGGACCTTTCGCAGAGTCTGAACTGGCACTTGGAGCTTAGTTATGCAATTGCGTACAGCAACGGCTAATGAGCCATTTAGCAGACGTGGGTGCATTAGGGTAACTACTCATATACAGACTTGTGTTAATGATTGTCAATCCCCAATAAATACAGAAACGGTCCTTTCGAATGTGAGTGCCTAACGGATCCATTTCAAACCCAGACAGGCTAGCCATGACCACTGCCTGGCAGAGGAGCCTTAAGGATTTTTCCTTAACTTCTGAAATCTATGCCACTCGGTTCATTTCACTTGACAAATTTCCCTGCCATTTTTGAAAAGGTGAAAGTTAGTCAGAGGCTGTTCATTTGAAATGGAGTATCGAACAGGCTGTATACTCATTTATCTGCTCACCAAAAGTCCTATTACCTTGATGTATAGCCTTGTGCCACAAGCCCCATTATGTGTTTTTTTTTTTTTTTGTGTGCTACTGAGCGCCCTCTACAGTTGTGGAGTGTAGCTCACTTTTTACAGCACTGGTGTAAATATAAATAGCACTTCGAGACCCCCTAATGGACAGTGGTACACTGTATTTGTTGACAAACTGAAAGATATGGAACTGGCAAAGAAAACTAGAACCCAAAGAACCATGTTGACTGACATGGTAGAGTAATATTACAATAGTTTACACAAATATAACTGCATATTTTGTATCATTGTGACATTGGAGATGAACGCTAACAACCAAAAGAATAACAAAAACACATTTATAGTTTTGCTGAAATACTGCTCTAGTATTCAGTATGGCTTCTGAGTGTTTGAATGTGGAATATGTATAATCTAATAAAATGCATTGGACAATGTAATTTATTACTGATCAAAACTGAATTAATTTATTTGGATGCTAGCCTGAGACGGGACTGAGGTTGATGACTGGGCATCTGGAAAAACTACATCTCTGTGAGACAGGGATGAAACTGATAAGGTTACAGCCTTTCACCAATTAACATTGGCATGGATGTCTATGTTAAACTAGTGGCTAATAAGTTATTACTGACAAATCCAATAGCAAGACGGCCAGCTCAACATCTGATTTGCGTCCTTTTGTCTGTTTTAGCTCTCGCCAACAAGTAAAAGCCAGTCTGAGACTGACTCTTGTTCGGTTTCTTGCTCAGTTATTCTCTTTCTCTTATTTGCTTCCTCCGACAACGTCCTCAGTTTCTTTGTCGCCTCTGCCATGATGTCCATACAGTGAATACTATGCTAGCTTCCTATTATAGCTAGTAGAGGGGAAGTTGTTATTGTCTGAGGTGGTTCCATAAAGCATTACGTAGTTTTCGCAAGAGGTGTTGCGCCCTATTACATGCTACATAGTTACATGCAATGCAATTGCATACCAAGCGTACTGTGGCAATGGTACAGGTGCCATTCTCTGTACACAAGTCAGTGTACTACAAAAATGATTTTGAAGCTGTTCTTTTAAGGTAAAATTGTTACTTAATGTTGATTTAAATGTGCTATATAAATAAAGTTGACTTGTCTTGGTACTGGTCGATTTTACTAGTAGCAGCATTACACTCAGCAAGAGTACTGAATAACTGAGACACACTCCTGTGCCACTAGTCTATTTGTTGAATGAATATAATTAATTCACAAATAAAAGTCTACTGACAGAAAATGACATGAATGTCGTGATTTGTGTACCAAATGGTTATTTTCCATCACTAATTTATTGGCCCTACAAATGTTGACTATAAAAAAACTCGAGTTCATTTTAAATCGGAACACTTCGAGGGTGAGTTATCTACTCTTTATCTGTGTAGTGAGTTGGATTCATCCCTTTCTTGTCTCACGTCACGGTACTCCAACAACTACTTAATTAGTGGGCGCTGCTTGGATGTGGCTATAAAGGCCTGCGAGTTTGCTGCAGTGTGTGAGCTTGTGCACCGCGACCTCCCGTGCGGTGTAGTTTCCTGTTTCTCCTGCGGTAGGTTTTCGTCGCATCTAGGTAGTTGCGTTGAATTTTAAAGATTATACTTTGGACTTAATTCGTCCTTTATTGTAGCCTGGGGTTGTGGTCCTCTCCTCCACAGCGTGGTTGCTGTCACACTGGTCACCTTCTGTGTGGTGTGTGTGCTTATTCTCACAACGTTGGTGTGAACCCTGGAGTAACATACCAGTTAGCATGCCTGCCATAGCTTTTGTTTTCATTAATTTTGCGTCAATCCCTCCCCTATTGTGTTTGTCCAATTTAACAGTGCTGTCTGTTTCGGCTTTGGTCTTTAAAAAGTAAACTCATGGTGATTTTTAACCTTTTCTGCTTTTGCACTAACCCGTCTCCAGTCTTTCGAGGTCCACCTCTTCCTGGGCAAGCATACTGGTCATACTTACGTTATTTTTCTGTGGTGTTTTAACCTGTTTCAAAGGCTGGTGTGTGTGCCTTATTGAACATTAGTTTAACATTCTGTGGGTGAAATTCCCAGGGTGGAGTGGTCTGGCTACTTGTAGTACAGGGCTACGCTTTCTTGCCTTCTGTGAGGCACACGGTGATGACATACAAGTGCAGACAGCGTTTACTTGTATTGAATCTTGACTTTTGTCCCCAAGTGATTTGTTAATTTTGCCTTTTTTTACAGTTAGTATGGCCTTTGACGTGAGGTGGCTAGCGGGCTGATGTTAGCTTCCCTTTAGCGCCCTGTGATTGAAATTGTAGTTCGGATGGTTTGGGATTGCGATGTTGGTACATCAAAATGAACGAATGCAGTACGTGATGCCCATAGGAATTAAACTGGGACATAATTATTTGTTTTCCCCCTGCCGTCTGTTAATGAAATTCCTCGATGTGGCTCGAGTGCGAATAACACTCGATGATGAAACTTCACAGACCTGTACTGAATGGTAGTGATTGCACCTTTTTATTTTCTGATGAGATTATTCAGAGCCGTACGACGAGTGTGTTGTAGGCCTACTGTTTTCACCACAGTATCCCACGTAACGTCTTTTGATATTCGTGCATCTTGGCCTTCTAGCCAGTGTAATGTATGAAACTTTTTTTCTTTTTTCTAGGTGTCCGTTAACTGAAGGAAATTGCACCACTTTATCGGGTAAAGTACTCTGCACACTTTCTATCTGTTCTTGGTGTGTGACTATTCTATGCCTCCTGTGTTTTTTTCCCCCTTGTTTGCCAAAGTGCCTCAATGATGAATCATTTCCAGAACTCTTTCTTACTGAATTTCTTTTGAAGAAATTTCATTGGATCTAAGTATCTATCTATCGTTGATATTTGTTCGCTTGATTAGTCAATTTGGTTGTATTTTTCTTTTTTTTTTTTTTCAGAGAACTAGAGTACTTCCCCTCAGCAAGGCTGAGAATAGGTGAGGGCTCAAGTCTTAAACCTGTTATTCCACAACATGATGTAGGATTATCTTGTGATGAACGTATTGATCGACAAGCATATGTCTGACTTGTTATGATGATTGTCATTATTCTGATTTAATTGTTGGTTAGTCTAAGACTGCTTATTTCTACTTTTTTGTTACAGACTTGAGGTAACTGCCAGCAGTTAATCTTGTTTATAGGCCTGTGTTGTGTACTGGTGAGTGTCTTTGCTGGGCCTACTGTTCTGTTGGAGTGTAAAGTGATGATTTTAAATCTGACAAGCATATGTCTGATTTCAGTGATGCTAGTGTTTTTTTTCTGATACTCTCCATCTTGGTTAAACGAATCCATATCAAGTGTACCCAGGTTCACATGGTGGGTGGTTTCCTTTTCAGGCTGTGGGCATTGCAGAGGCCTAATTGAGGATGCGCTTCTTGGTAAGCCGATTTGCTCTCTGAAGTGTAGTATTGTGTCTGCATGAAGCCATGTCTGCTTGAGCATACTTGAGTCCTGAGTTTAAATGGGTTCGTCCCATAATCCTCTGGACTACATGTACCATGGAAGTCTAGTCACCAACGTCTGATCAGATGTGCTCAAGATTTGTTGGAAGTTCTGGTTTTGACTAAGTACCCCCCTTTTCCGCTCTCTTTAGGATTGTGGTCTGGGAGTTGGTCAATCTCCTGGATGTGTGGTGGTGAGTGACTGCCTTTTAATCTAGCCTGTGTTGCTGGTATCTGAAAGGTTGAATTGGGTTTTTACCCATTATATACTTCTGGACGACTTCTTGTCAGATGGCATACTTGTCACCAAAGCACTGATCAGCCAAACAGAAGTTTCACTGCTTGAAAGCACTTTGGTATTGTCTTGACTTCCTTTCTCATCTCTTAGGTTGAAGGGCCAACATGAGAACCTCATCTGAACTAAGGTGAGTTTTGCAACATCCACTACATTTCTGTGATTCAGTTTCTATGATGAAGATACTTAGCTCACTTTGAACCAATGTGAAAAGTAAACGAACTACTGAGAAACTAGTCTAAAGGGAATATTTCCAAGTTAATTTGTATCCAGGTGCTTACTATCTTTTGTTGGTTTCCTGCAGCATGTCTTCTGTCATCAAGTGAAGTGGGAACCACATGAGGCCATGCAGGTAAGCTTTCTGTCTTGTACTGTGTAAAAACGCACAGTATGCCTTGGTGCTAGTCGTTTAGCTTCAGCTGTGTATTTGTAGTGAACCTTTGATGGCAAGATGAAAACATTGCAAGTTACATGATGAGTTCAATTAGTCTCGTTCGTCTGAAACACTGTTGAGAAGCAAATTAACTGATTCTTGCAAATGGAATTGATTGTTTCCTGTGCCTGGACACATGGTTGAGTGACTTTGTCTTTGCTTATAGAGGCAGACACTGCCTAGGTGGAAGCTCTGCTCTGTGAAAGAGGTAAGAAATCAATGCCCAAGACTGCTTTTTAAGCAGTATCTAAAGTTGAGGGTAATGCTGTACTGCAAGTTATGATGATTTATCCTTTGGAATCTCGTTCGTCTGAAACCTTGTTGAGAGACTTTGAAACTGATGCTTGCAGATTTACCTTAACAGTGGTTTGCCATGTTCAGGGACTTGACTCTCAGAATAATGGCGCTTTTCCCTTTTTGTAGGATTAGCTGCTTGGATCTTCACAGGCATCATCATGGTGAGTGGCTTTTTTGGTGTTTGTATTTGGCATGCTCATAAACAAATACAGTTAAGGTCATTATGATAAACTTGCATATGTCTTACACCCAGTGTCTACTCCAGAACCTGAAAAGGTGAACCCACTGGAGTTGCCTGGGTAAGCAAGGAGATGACTTGGTGGGGTTACCAACTGTCTGACGTGGCAGAAATGGCTTGGGTCTGTTGGGTAGCGACTTGGTTTATATGTGTGCATACTACTGTGTTTCTGACACCAGAATTGACACTCTTTTGCAGGTTTGGCTGTTATGGTGAAATGATTAGTGTCTGGTCCTGACCATCTGTCTTAAAATGGTGAGTTTGTATTTATCCCCTTAAACTCCTGACTGTATTTTACATGATGAGTCTGAGTTTAGATGACTGACTGGTTTCCCTGATTTTAAGTCACTGATTTGAGGAACTCATTTACAATCTAAATAGAAAATGACTTGCATTTTCTGCCTTGTGTGCATACAGGTTTGAAATCCTTGGCAGAAGTCCTGGCCAGACACGGCTGAAAAAGGTTTGTAAAAAGGCATTCAGGTTATATCTGAACAGTGGTGTGATATGATGAGATTCTTACCGCCCCAGTCTGATGTAAAGTGACTGATTGGTTTCTCTGATCTTATAACCTTCACTACAATTGCCTGGAAATGCCGCTTGCAGAAACCAACTGATGGTGGCTTGTTTTCTCTCTAGGGACCATACATTCAGATTGATTGTTTTTTTTCTGTATGCCGGAGAGTGAGCGGTCCATGCCAGGTTTCAGAACATGATCAGGTTGCCTGCATCCTCAGTGATTTGGGTCCCCGCTATCCCCAGGCTTTGGTACTCAAAAACCTGTCTGCTCCAAGACTCTTTGGCGTCATCATGTTCCAGCATGGCTTTCTTGTACTACAGTTTTTATTTGTGAATAAATGTGTGGCCCTAACATTGTCTTGGAATTGTATCAGGATGGGATGGATATTGAGGGTTACAACTTCACCATAAGCCAGTAGAGCAAAAACAGTAAGAGTAGCTAAGTGATATGGTTGGCTGTTCTGGAAATTATGGTAAAAATGTATTTTCAGAGTTCTTATGCATTAACCCTTCGCTGAGACTAAGTTGTCGTTTTGTTAGGGCATATAGCAACGGCTGATGAGCCGTTTTGTCGGCAGACGGGTGGAATGGGAAGACTATAAGGAATTGTATTAATTACTAAGTTTCTATATATTATATAGTGTGCGTGGCAAGTCATTTTGTATGCGAGGGCCATAATCTGGCTTCGCTTTCCACTCCTACCCACAGACCCTTAACATTCTATGGATTGGCTCCTACTTTTACAATGGTTGGTGTTGCCATATTGAGAAATGCAGACTTTCACCTTTCTCTTGAGTGGTGTGAACCGAGGTTGATGTTTTGGAATAGAGCTGGCTACACCTGCTCAGTAACTGAATTTAATTCAAAGGGGCGTGGTTCTGAAGGTACTGTTAGTTTTCTTTGCACCTCAGGGCAGATATAAACTAATTACAACTTTTAATAAGAAATGGCCAACGATCGGCCCAGAAAGCAGGGGCAGTGGCCCATTGGTTTATGTTCTGTATACTCCAACACTGTCCCCATCTGTCCCCTTGTCTTCTGTCAGATGCCGTGGCCTGATGAATGAGTCACAAAAGCGCAAGGTGGGTACGGACAATTTGCGGGCCAAAAAAACCGAAAGCGACCGTTGTCGTCATGTGCAAAAATAACCCACCCCCACCATACGGTCATACCCTTATTCTACCCTATACTGTGTGCTAGGATTTTCCTGCAATGTAAATAATTTCTACCATCGACATAGTTTTCTGTTCCATTACTCTACTTACCCTTGTAATAGTAACCATACAAGCACACTGTATCCCTATTAAGCTGTTCTGCAATACTTGAATGCTCTGTCCACCTTTTCCACTACCAATGTTGTATACGTCATGTATATACCATATTATGTTTGTATGTACATGTACTGCATGTATGCTGTGTACATTAACCCCCTGTATGTGTACATTTTACCACATGTATGCTAGCATGTTCATCATAATACATGTATGATTTCTTCTGCTATTTTCCTGATTGTTTCATCTTTCTCTCCCCTTCAGCCACAAGCCTTTCTTTTTCTATCTTTACCCAGCCGGCTTCACGCAGATAGGGCCCCATTATGTGCTGCGGCTCTGTTTAAGGTTGCTGGAGCATCAAAATCCGTGGGTTCAATTATGGTCTAAAATCCAGACAGAAAGAAATGGTAGGCCATGATGCACAACTGTGCAGGAGGATAACAGAATCAGTTCCTGGGTTAAAGGAACTCACCGGTCCTTAGCTTGGTAGCGAGTTGTATCCACAAAATGCAGTCTCATCTTCAACAGTGGAGAATTAACTATTAATTAAGACCTTGCACCAGAAGTCTTACTGGACTGAGGTGAATTGGCTATTTGCTTTTGTCTAATATTTAACTAGCTACAACTCAAATTGCATTTTTACCGCTATAACAGATAATCCTTCTGAAGTTAAATAATTGGGTAATTTGTTTGTCCCACCTTCAGCACATCATACACCTTTTATGTGCTCCATAATGGTGATTTAAGGACTTTTTATGGTTCTACGACTCCGTTTCTCCGTGGTCACGCAGTTGCTACGATGGACGCGAAAATGTCTCAGGTTTCACGAAGAACTGATTTTTAGTTGAGAACAATATTAATACAATTTATGATTGAAATTGGATGTTTTAAACACAATATAAAATATATAAATAGTAGGGCTGTCAAAGTTAACGCGTTAATCTATGAGATTATTGTGGCCGAGATTAATGTGATAAAATATTTGAACGCAGTTAATGCAACTTTGTTTACCTCCGGTGTGCGTCGACCCCTGTAACGAAACCGCCGCATGCCTGATAGGAGAGACTGAGACGGTAGTGGAAGATGGAGAGAGCTGAGGGATTGTTGGGCGGAAAGTTTCTGTTAAGAGGCAAAATGACGGAACAATCGACAAAACTAAAGTTGTATGTCGCATTTGTCAAGCTGAATATAGCTATCACCTTAATGCAAAGCACCCGACAGAAAGCAGTCCCAGGTTAGATTGTCGCCAACCCACACTCCACGACTTCTCCAGGAAAATAACTAGACCAGTCCGTGAAAAGGTTACCAACGCTTTAGCAGTTTGGGTTGCCGCTGACTGTCGGCCCATCAACATAGTTGAAGACGGTGGGCTGACTGAGGTGTTCCGAATTGCTTCAGGGGACAATTCTTACGATTTACCGTCGAGGTGCACCATTTTGTCTTGCGTACATTCCTTGTATACGTGTGTCTAAAATACACGCTGTCTGAAGTGATTACTTGTTAATTTATAAGATTTAGTCTTTAGAAGAAAAACAAACTTTTAATCTAGATTAATGAATTTCAAAATATGAGATTAATTAGGTAATTATTTTTAATCTATTGTCAGCCCTAGGATGTTGTTTTCATGATCTGATGATGATGATGATGATATATTGCAGCCACAGATTTAAATCATTATTTCAATTATTTGAATCATTATATTGACCCATTTTAACCTATTTGTTTGCATGTCTGAAGCATCACCTATTTTAATTAGGCCTAGCCCAGTGGTCTTGTTTGCATGTTTTCATCACTTGTTTTGAGTGCATGCTATCTTTTGGGTCTATTCTGGTTTTATTTCCTTGCTTGTTTGCTGTGCACAAATAGGCCTAGGCGTCGGATAGTTAAATTTGGGGTGTGCACGTCAGGCCACGGAGAGGGTTTGCAACGTCGGAGAGAGCTCTCCGTGTCTCTGAAAACGGACGACCATAAATTGTGCTTAAGACCATACTCCCACAGTCATAGCATTCAGCCCCAATGACCATTACCCGTAACTGCCAGCAGACCAGTCATGTTGTAAAACATCCTGTTTTGGGTGTTATGTGCAATGACCATTTTGATGTTCTTAAGGCTGTTTTGCCATTCAATGTGAAAATGTGTGAGTGTGAAGTAGGGGCTGTGAGCACACTGACTGTGTGGTAAGAACTTTCAGGCAACAAAGACTGCAGCTTTATTCACGGCACCGGCGAAAGTTACAAGCATCACGAGGGTCAAGTAACAAATCCAAAGCTCTGTGGGGCAGGGCCCCTTCTTATTACAAACTCATCTCTAGTCAAACATAGTCCCATTTTTTTTCAGTGAAAGACACGTGGATAACAGACATATGACCAAACTAGTTTTGGCTGGATTCTATCAAGACTTGGAAAAAGTGATGACCCGAGGGGGGTTTCACAATACACTACATGCATCCTTCTGTTCTGCTATTATTGTCATCGCATGCTCCATCCCATGGTGTCAATTATGTGTCAGCAGCCTTTCCTGCTACTGTTTAGGCCATGTATGTTACATTGTGGCTCATGTCTGCCTATGAGAAGATCCCTGTAGTCCTGATAAAATGTTAGTCATTAGAAGGAATTTGTGTATGCACCAAAATGCATATTGCAGTCATAAGACCTCAGGAACAACATATCTTTCAAACTTAGTCAGGTGTGGACAATCAAGCAAATTATGCCCATTCACCACCCAAAGGCTGTTGCACTGCCACTGCAAAGCCAGTGGGGGTGCTGAGGAGTGTAACAGGAACGCATAGATACAGTGGGGAAAATAAGTATTTGAACCCCTGCCGATTTCGCAAGTTTGGCCACTTGCAAAGAAATGTGTGATCTATAATTGTAATAGTAGGTGTATTTTAACAGTGAGAAACCGAATATCAACAGAAAAATCCAGAAAATTGCATTTTATAACATTTATGACTATTTGCATTTGATGCAGAAAATAAGTATTTGAACCCCTAGCAAAACATGACTTAGTACTTGGTGGAATAACCCTTGTTGGCAAGCACAGACGTCAGACTTTTCTTGTAGTTGGTCACCAGGTTTACACACATCTCAGGAGGGATTTTGGTCCACTCCTCTTTGCAGATCCTCTCCAAATCCTTAAGGTTGCGTTTTCAATGGGAGGGAATGAGGTTCAAGCCCAATATTCCACATTACATGGCCCCATCCATAGTCCCCTCGATGCAGTGGAGTCGTCCTGTACCCTTGGCAGAGAAACAGCCCCAAAGCATAATGTTTCCACCTCCATGCTTGACGGTGGGGATGGTGTCATATTCAGCATTCTTCCCCCTCCAAACGCGGCAAGTCGAGTTGATGCCAAAGAGCTTAATTTTGGTCTCATCTGACCACATCCTCTCCCAATCCTCCTTAGAATCATTCAAGTGTTCATTGGCAAACTTCAGACGGCCCTGTACATGTGCTTCCTTGAGCAGGGGGACCTTGCGAGTTCTGCAGTACTTCAAACCATTACGGCGTAGTGTGTTGCCAATGGTTTTCTTGGTGACTGTGGTCCCAGCTGCCTTGAGATCATTCACAAGCTCCCCCTGTGTAGTTCTGGAGTTATTCTGCACCTTTCGGATGATCACCGATACCGCACGAGGGGATATCTCGCATGGAGCCCCAGACCTAGAGCGATGGACAGTTGTTTGGTGTTGCTTCCATTTACGAATAATCGCACCAATAGTTGTCTGCTTCTCACCAAGCTGCTTGCCGATGGTTTTGTAACCCATTCCAGCATTGTGCAGGTCTACAATCTTATCTCTGACGTCCTTGGCCAACTCTTTGGTCTTGCCCATGGTGGTGAGGTTAAAGGTGTGAAGTATGATTCTTTGGACAGGTTTCATTTATACACGTCACCAGTTGAGATCAGGTGTACCTTGTTAGGCCTAATGAGGACTAATCTGTGTGCTTCTTGGGCACATAACTGGTCATTGGGAGCCAGAATTCTTGCTGTTTGCTTGGGGGTTCAAATACTTATTTTCTGCATCAAATACAAATAAAGTCATAAATATTATAAAATGCAGTTTTCTGGATTTGTTTGTTGATATTCTATTCACTGTTAAAATACACCTACCATTACAATTATAGATCACACATTTCTTTGCAAGTGGCCAAACTTGCGAAATCGGCAGGGGTTCAAATACTTATTTTCCCCACTGTATGTCAAAAGCTGAGAGAAAAATGCTGTCTTAATTGTACAGTAGTGAGATTTAGAAGAGGAGATTCAGAAGCTTTGAAAGTTGAATGGAGTCTAAATCACGGCACATGGCAGCAGGAAGATTTTGAAAAATATGCCAGACATCACCTACAGTATATGGGACACTGAGTTCACTTACAATAATACAGTGTCTTTCTACACAAATGTTTAGGTCTCTATCCATTGTTGATAGATGGAAGTTTGTGGTTATGAAAAAAAAATCATAACAATAGTGTAGCTGACCCTGATGGATCAGCTGACAAGATATGGCCGTAGGTGATGGACATTTAAATTACCAATACTTTGTGAGTTATCCAGCCAAGAGGTAGGGGAGTGCATTTTGACACTGCATCTGTTGGTCTATGCATATTCTGAGAGTGGGGGAGCTGTGCATCCAGTACCGTGTACTGTCTTCTGTGCCCATAGGAACCCAGGATCGAGTCCGATCTTAATTAAATCCTCATCCTACATCGAGTCTCTGTCCTGCTCATTTTCAGTCTCTATACACTGTCCTATATCAATAAAGACTACAAAAGCCCCCAAAACAGTGAAGATAACTTAAATATAGTTAATGAATAGTCTACCCTATATGATTTATCAAGTTGTTCAAACATTTTTTTCGGTTTACTGGTGTTATAATTCTTGAGGGGCAAGTGTGCACTAGATAATCAACATTTAATAAAGCAAAAGGCCACCTATATATTCATGGCACAGATTGACAGGATGACACACTGAGTTAAGGCCTTGTAAAGATGGCCTAAAATGTCATTCTTGCCTAAGAAATTGCCTCTATATCAGCATGCCAGTCACACTAGTATCTTTCATGTACATTTTGAACAAGGAAGTCCCAATGTGTCCATATACTGTACATATGAATGAATGAGGCTTGACTGCAATGTAAGTAGTGAGAGGCACAGAGAGCGCAAAAAACGAAATGTACTGTTTTGAAGGGCCACCAGGTGGCAGCACCTTGAGTTAGTCTTGATGGTGTTAGACATGTTTCAAGTCTGTGGCCCCTACAGTCATGTGGCAAAATTTCAGGAGGTTTGAATGAAGGCACACTGAGATATTTGAAGGAGAAATCCTGAATTTCCATTTTCTTCAAAATTACGCTCTAGCCCCCTGACATATTTTGAAGTAAATGTTGAGAAGATTGAAAAAGTTATTTTCGGGCCAAGTTGGGCCTATGTCTACCATGGAAAAAAGTTTGGATGAAAAGTTTCACTGTGGGGTCATGTAAACTGGTAAACTTCCTGAGTCTTACAGAAAGTGGCTCTTAATAGCGAAAGAGCCCCAGAGGACAGATGGAGACATTCTTATGGCACTTATGAGGAGGAGCATGCCACTGTTGTTACCCTGTGAGATTGAGACTAAAAATGAAATGACTATGACTCCAACGATTATTGAATTCTGGTGTGTATATGAATTTCCCCATCAGGCAAGTCTGCAGATGTTTTCTCTGTATTTTTATATTTAAGTCTATATTTGTTTGTCTGATGCAACACACTAACATCAGTAGGATGTAGGAACAGAACGGATAAGACATAACTATGACTGGACTGATGTAAAGAATGGGCCAATAAACATATCTTATGAAGGGGAGAAAACCACATTAAGCAATTTGAATTTCCACAAACAGACCTCTCTCTCTCTCTCTGGAAAAAGATCAACTGTTTGGTGAAGGTGCCAGTTTCCTGAGGAGGACCAGCCTGACAAAAGCGGTCTGCTACCTGGCTGCGACAGCAGGGCAGATGTGTGGCCCTTAAATCAACAGGTTGGAATCCACAGTGTGCCTCTCATACAGGTCTTTTATAATGGCTTTTGTACATATTCTTCATAGCACGTACTGGATTTCTCATATGAAACACGACTAAGGTGTGGTCCATCCTAACATGTAGGTGTACCATAACTCATCTCTGATGAATGTTATAGTTATAGCAACTGTCTGCCTGAGGAACAACATGTTTCCAGGATTAACATTACTTTAAAAAAATATTACACAATAATAATGATAATTTAAAGAGTGCCTCAAGCCTCTTACAGGCAGACATCCTTTTTGGATCCATGGAATAACTGGACAAGAGCTCCATGTCCTGAACTTGACTGAACAAAATATACATGCAAAATGAAACAACAATTTTCAAAGGTTTTACTGAGGTACAGTTCATATAAGATCAATGCAGTCACTATGCATTCCATGACTATGGCAGGCATGAGTTTGTATTCAGAACCTGAGAGAAATAAGCTTTATTGTGAGCATGGAGAAATGACAGGATTCTTTGTTTCAGTTCACTAAAACTCAACATGTTGCCTTGACGTTATTGCTCAGTGTAGAAAACACCACTGGAACATTATTGCAGCACAGAACTCCCTCCTATGCAGGATTGGACAATGAGAGCCACGGCTCAGACACATACAAACGTTTTGATGATAGACTGTAATGCCTGTATATAACAGCTATCTTTCCAAATGTTTTTTGGGGTAACTAAAATGAATCCATGGTGAATAAAAAAGATTCTTTTCATTGAATTTCTGTTATGATGCATTATGAAATCTGTGTCCATAAAGGAACAATCAGTGATAAGTCCCTTTATATACAATTTACCAATTATCAGTAGCAGTATTAAAAGTACATTATTTGACCCTATGGATCCCTTCGATTTGGATAATACCCAAACATATAAATTATTAAATTAACATATTTACTAAATAATTATAAAGGGACAAATTACATGTCTCTTGGAAAAGAGCCTGTTTCTCTTGAACCTCAATGCTGTGAAAGAAGTATCAATAAATACGTGTGAACTTAATAATATGTAAATATGTAATATGTAAATTGAGTTTTGCAAAACGAACAAATCAGAGCCCTATACATTTACATCGAAAGGAATCTGATCACCCTCTCTCCGCCCCCCTCCAGCAGACTGCACTCTCCTCAGGTTAGTGGACAAACTGTGATCCCAGTGTCAGTATGGTTATTTTTTTAAAACCATTCTCAAATTGGTTATTTTATGAACATTCTTTAAACTTTTTTGTTTGCTAAGAGAATTGCAGAAATACAGGCCACCTTCAGGTAGGCCTAATAGAATTGCAGAAGCACATGAGGCAATACTAAGATTAACCACCGGATGTCAGCAAACACCACTGACCAACAGCAGCAACTTTCCACCTATCTCACCCGTCAGGCTTCAGCCACGGAGGCCTTCAACACTGCTATCCGGGAGACTACCGTTTATGCGTAATCAAAGTAAAACCCTCGCCGATTGGCTTTAGCCTCGGCGCGGCCATCTTGTGTGTCCTCATATTGTACTCTTGCAATAACCTGTATCTGACACTTGCTTGGTTGGATCCCAGTATTTAATGACAGTGAGTGAGATTTAACAATTTATTGAACACAGTTTTTGCCGGCAAAGAAAATGTGACTCAATATTCGTCGTAATGAATCCGACAGAATGGAGTCTGAGTCGTCCAATCAGAAAGCAAATAACTGATATGCAAATTATATTTTATCATCATCACGTCAGCAGCGGTGGAACCGCTGAGGTCGCCAGCAGCGGTACAAGTACGTGAAACTTCGTTCTTATAATTTTCTCTGAAATTATCGATTTGTGTCGGAGGGTTTTACTTCACTCTGGTAAGTAGATCTTTTACATCCGTAAGTCTGAATGAAACAAATGTTGAATTTTCTTCCAGCACTGTGTGTTAAAACTCGGGTAGCTGTCATTCGGATGGAAGGACTGTGACGCTCAGCTGGCTCAGGGAATCCCTCGCTGTAAACTCAAAACTAAAAGATAAATGAATTGCTAACCGAGGTGAGAGTCACACAATAACCCATCCTTTCAGGAAATTGCTCGATAGAAAGCAGTGATACCCGTGAAGTGCTTTTCATGAGTAACGTTATATGGTTCTGAACTAACAGCGACTGTGCCTGTCAAGGCGTTAACGATGGCTGAGCTCGTTGGGTAGGGAATGGAACCTAGCATCGCTTCTCTGTGAAGGTGCCGAGAAAAGAGTGGCACGGTTATACAGTTGTTGTTGACTGTTTTTATTGCTGCTTCAAAGATGGAAACGTGGCATTTGGGAAACTAGCTTGGTCTGTAACGTGTCTCTATCCAAAGGACTACCTGCTCCTGTGTAACTCACTAACGTCACGACTCCACTCACTGACTGGAGCGTGGCAAGCCAGTTGCTGAGAGATACCAGTAGGTCTACGGGGAAACACGTGTGCGATTCTCCAGCAGGCATTCGGTAATATAACGAACCCAGCAGTCTATCTTTTTAAGCAAACTGAGATTAGTTGTTTTATCCTTACGGAAGGTTTGCTCCTTTCTGGGCGCACGCCACATCAGTTCACATCTTGAATATATCTTTACATGATGACCGATATTTCAGCTGCTAATGGCAAGGCATTGTAGACCTGTTGGTGGGAGTCGCATCAGATGGCTCAGGATGCTGTGGAGGTTAGTGGTCATTTTGGACATCTGTCGACACTCAGACGAGCTGGATTAACTGTTGTTTCAACCTGTTGTGCATTATGAGAAACGAAGTGTACATTTTAGCACTTATATCGACACGAGTTATGTTTGGCGTGGTGTAAGATAAATAGTATGTTAAATTATATTATTCGTTAGAACTTTGTCTCAAAGAACCAGTCATGGCCGGATACCGACAACAACGTGGCTTAGTCTGCACTTGAACTGGTATTTGTTAACTTAATGTAATTCACTTGGAGTCATTTACGATAAATCGGCTTGTTTGTTAATTTCAACTCGAGAAAAATGGGACCATATTAGTGAAGGGAACGCTTGGGGTGATGCATCAGGTCCTATTACCGAGGGCAAAGGAGGCCGTGTTGACCCATCCGTGCAAGCTGGTTAACCCTGTTAGCAAAATTAGCGAGTTTCAGTAGTCTTTTTCAAAGTTGCTTTGAAACAACATCTGTTGATTCATTCGCTCGGCTGGGTCGCCCTGGTATTTATTCATGCAGTTTTTCGAGATAAGCCACCCGAACACTTAAAATGTCGACGTCTTATTTATTTGTGTGGGCCGCCAGGGTTAGCAAGTGCGGGTTGGAGATACGCCACCAAGAAGCACAGTAGACACACGATAAACAAAGACGCGGCTTGCTACGGTAAGTGTGAGGGAGGAAGTAATTAAAACGAAAAGACCCAAACATACGCGTTTGGAATTTTTAACGCGGAAACTTGCAGTGAGGAGCCTTAACCTGTTGCTCTGTTGCTGTTAAGTTGTTGATTATTGATACCCAGAGGTGTACTTTATTCTTCAAGTGACAAAACGACATACGACCTATATTTCAATGGTCCTTATAGGGTATAGATGTAACTTGGCTATCTATTTGTCATCTGCGAGGTGATTAGCAAGTTATGGAACTGTTCTTTTTAAATGTACCAGTGTGCCAAGATATGCTGACTTTAATGTAATGTGTTTAATGCTCAATTTTAGTTTGGCAATAACACAGTAGGCTACATTATTTGAGATTTTTTAATTGTAGTATTATAGTGTTATTAACTTTGAGTCCCCTCCTCATCACCCTCACCATTCCTTGTCTTTTTTTTAATCTCCGTGGTATAAATTGGTTCTACTATTTTGGAAATAACATTGCATGCATAGGGGTTAAATGCTTCTAAGCAGACATATTTTAGCCTAATTTCCATTTGTAAATTAGGGATTCATCCCAGACACCAGCCTGCTTGTAAGCAGACTCTCAGCTCAAATCTCTTTTTGAGTCAGTACTTCAGCATCACTCTTGTTTGCTTCCAACTTAGTTTCACAGCAAATGTTATACATTAGGTCTTACATTGTGGTAACACACAAGGAGTTTCATATCTTAAAGCCGGGGGCACATCAGCTGAAATGACAGGAAGTTGGCATTTCAGGTATGTAGCGTGTTGAGATCCTCTAGTTCTGAGGAGGTATTCCAATGGTTCGTTTTGGGTAAGGGAGGCCCCAGACACTGGGTTTTGTTTAGAACAACTTGTGCTCTGAAACCCCTGTCCAGCGAGAAGGACTTCAGTCAGAGCCATCTATAAGCAACTGAAGAGCAAATTCACTGAGGCTATTTTGTGTATGGCTTCTGTGTGTGTGTGTGTGTGTGTGTGTGTGTGTGTGTGTGTGAGAGAGAGTATGTGTAGGAGGGAGTGGGGGAAAGAGAATTATACTTTGCCTGTCACCAGTAACTGTGGAGGACTGCCAAGTGGCTGGGATGGGAATGCTCTTATCACGACCTGCCTTCATCTGTGGGCCAGTGTTGCTAAAGAATGCCTTTGGCTGCCGGAGCCACAGGTTCAATGACAGGAACAGATCCCAGGCCAAGACCCTGGAATGAAAGCCGTCCCCTCTGTCCAAATGTGACTGAAAGGTCTATGCAGGGCTGTTGAGGACCTGTAGTCAGAATCCTTGAGAGCCTGACAATTTTCTTAATGCTGACAGTGGCAGTAGATATTTGCACATTTGAAATATTAGTGTTGACTTTAATAATTGATTTGTCTGTTGCCTTTGATTTATTTACAATTTCTATGTGGATTAATATCCAGACAGGTCAAATTTCTAGAATTTTCTCCAAATAGCAAACAGGGTTTGCAACTATTGTCGTGTGGATATATTGCTGCTGCTGTAGTAGAGTAATTATGAAAGCATTGTAATGATGAAAGCATTGTCATTTTTAATGGCCAGCCCATCTAACTTTCCATTTAGAGATGACACATCAGGTCTATGAGTCGGGAGACCCATAGAATTAAATTAGGGGAAGTAACCATTTAATAATGGTGGTTGGTACTCTGTAGGCCTGTGTTTGTGTGTGTGTGTGTGTGTGTGTGTGTGTGTTAATGTGTGAAAGACACGTGTCTGTTTGAAAGTGGTGAGTCAGCAGGTCGTGACTGGCCTCAGTTTTTCTGTCATCCTCTGTTGTCGAGTTTGTGGTCTGAACAGACAGTCTTCCTGACTAGTGGTGTTGCATCAGCTGCCTGGGTCTTCACACACAGACACCGGGTGCCAGACACAAAGATGGCATGGCTGGGCTAGGCTGGGTTGGGCTGTGTGAGAGTGAGATGAGTGCTTTGAAGTGAAGGTGGCACCTGTTTTTGGGTCTGGCTGTTGAACTTGTGAGATCCCAGTTTCCACAGGTTGGCCAGTGATGAAGCTGTCACTTGTAACCAAGGAAGGGCTTAAGTCATCCCTTTGCAGCTCATGAGTTTAAATTCATATCAGGGATGCTTGCAAAGGTTTATCTGAAAACATTGTCCTCACATTTTAACTGAACATAGGTTTTTATTTAAGAGTTGTAGGTGAATTTAGCATTTATTGCTAAACCCACAATATATACACAAGGAGCCACAAACCACTATTCATTTACTCTACCCACACAAAATAGTTGTCAGTCATGGATGCCTGTCTAGCGTTTACTGAAAAGTTAGTGTCACTCCTGTTGGAACTGTAGTCACTGATCATAGAACCCAGGAGATTCCCATTGTTTAGGTTCAGACAGTTCATCTGAAATATTCCAAAAATGATCCAATGATGTTAATTAATAGCTTTATAAACTACTTTCTTTTTTTTTATAGTAAAACAAACAAAAAACAATAAAGCCATTGGTGATAGTATTCCATGAAACTCACTCTCTGTCTTTTCTCTGTAGGACTGTTCTGTGATGGGCAAACAGTGGTTCTGCAGCCTGTGAGATCTCTTAGCGCCACGTTGAAGCTAGGAGTCCAGCATTAGGCACTGGACTGGTGGCCATGACAGATCCCATCATGGACTTCTTCGACGATCCCAACCTTTTTGTGGGCGGCTTGGAGGTGCTATCCGATGACGGGTTCAATGCTGGACCCTCTCTGGTGGATGAGCTAAACCTTGTCCCTGACTTTGAGCCTCTACAGGTGGATCCGATGGGGACTGCGAAGCACATAAACATGATGCAGACCCCCGCTCCCACCTCCTCCCAGCAAGGCCTGGCTTACGCATCACAGATGGGGCACTTTGACACCATAAAGGCCCAGAGCAACATGGGTCAGCCCTACTCCGGTGCTGAAGGCAACAGTGGCTTCATGGCTCAGCAGCCTCAGTTTCAAGGGACACCCATGGGCCAGGCACCTCAGGCCAACGGACTTTTCCCGAACAGCAGCCCCATGTGGGGGAATCACGACCAAAACAGAAACGCATACCACCCACTGTCCCAGCAGCAGCAGCAGCAACAACAACAACAACAACAGCATCAACAACAGCATCAACGCCAGCAGCAGCATCCGTGTCAACAAACGCAACAACAGCAACCCCATGGACATCATCAGCTCCTGAACCAGCATCAGCCTCCTCCTCCCCACCAGCAGGTGAACCCCCAGGCCATGCACCAGCGTGGCAAGCCCTTCCAGGAGCACCACAACTTCGCTTCCTACTACCAGGGCAACATGGCACAGAACCAGCAGCAGCAGCAGAGCCACCACGGCTCCCTGAACACGGGGGGCAGCCCCTTCCACTGCGGGGTGGTCCCCAATGCCTCGCCCCAGTCCAAGCCGTACAGGGACCCCTCCAACCCCATATCGTCTGCCCCGCAGCAGCAGCAGGGCGGATACCCAGTTCCTCAGCAGGTGCAGTCCTACCCTGGTCTGGGGACTGAGGAGGCCAACATGGCCTACTCCATGCAGTCGTCCCCCATGCCTCACGCCCTGTCCTCCTGTTCGGTCAGCACGTCTGCAGCAGCAGGCTACCCTCCCTCTCAGTACTCTTTCCCTCGACAGCCGGTTGGGATGGGCGTGAGCCAGCCTCTGTCTTCGGGAGTGGTGTCCATGACAACGACCTCCTCGGCCCGCGGAGCGTCTGCGCATCCTGTGCCTGACCTCTCGAGCAGCAGCTGTCCGTTCTCATCAGCACCCGGATTGAGTCAGCCACAACCACACCCGCAGCAGCAGCAGCAACAACAACAACAACAACATCATCACCAACAACAACAACAACAGCAACAACAACAACAGAGGCTTAAGGTTGCAGCCAACCAGTCAGGGGAGCAGTGTCCCTTCCGCTCCATGCAGCGGTCCAAGCCTGCATACAGCACATCTGACATGTACCCTGAAACTGCCACCTCCTTCTCTGCCACTGCTGAGAGCCATTTCCCCCCTCAGCAGCAGAGGAGCTGCCAGGTGAGCATGCCTCTGCCCCCTGCCAACACCACCAGCACCAGCAGCACTAACGGGGGATACCAGGCCATGGAGAAACACCTGCTGCACGAGACTCAGGGTGGCGGCTTTGAGGGGCTGGAGGCCCCTGATCTCCTGGACGAGGACTTCCTGCCCCAGCTGGAGGCTGCCCTGAGCCAGCACGAGGGCTCCAACTGCTCCTGGACTAATGGGAGCCAGGGAGAGGGAGACAAGGAGGACCAGGAGGACCAGGAAGAGGAAGCACTCTCCATTCACTATGAGATTCAGGTAGGCCACTGGTCCTGTGAAATGACATGATTTGGGTTAGTGTTATTTTTTCTTTAGTTTTTTTTTCTTTGGAATCGGATAAAGCTAAAAACTGAAGTGAACGAATAGACGTGCCTGGCTCTACATCTCCTCAGCAAAGGAGTGAACATGTCGGAACAGTCTTTTCTGGTTTAAGGTCTAAAAATACATTGTAACGGCTGCAGATTCAGCTAGAACCTGTTGTATGTTGCAAGCTGCCTTCGTGTGCCTCAAGCTTGCATGTGCACTCATTAAGCTTCAGGATTGATGTGCAGCTAATGAGCTGAGCTGAGCTGGTGTCGTTGGGTTGTTGACTCTGTGTGTCAGAACTGGAAGACTCACTTTTGTCTGGTATGCACTGGTCGCGCCCCTTGATTTGTCCTTTATCTGCAAAAATGATTGGCTTTACATGGTGGTCGCTGACTATTTGGCATGCGGCTTCGCTAATCTTTCTGGCTTAGCTCCGCGGCGCTATAGTTGCTGGTATCAGAGGTCTCTACCCTTGTAGCGAAAACTCGCCTGTGACGTCGACGGAGCGCTCCAGACACACTCGGTGGGATAGCGGCCGGCAGACAGTAGTGTTTAACCAATGTTTAACCATTCCCCCGAGCAAGGGGGAGGGAGGCACACCGCCCGAACGAGCTAACGGACGCTAACACAGGCCCTGTGCAGTGGGGAACGGAGGAGGAGGGATGGAGGGGGGATAGGCTCCATTAAATGATAATGATTCAGCCTTTCCTGGTCCTGCTCAGGCCGCAGGTACTGCCTGATTAGGAGTGGCAGCAGTGTCTGCAGGACTTAACCGTAAGCGTACTTAAGGCTATAACAAGATGTGGGTCAGGCCAGGGAGGAGAGACTGAGCTCCTTGTGACTGACTCGGCTGCGCTGTGGGGGTGGCTGCTGTCCTGTGCGTGTGTGTGTGTGTGTGTGTGTGTGTGTGTGTGTGTGTGTGTGGGTGTGTGTGGGTGTGTGTTTGTGCACACGTCAGTGTGTGTATTCGTGTTCCTGTGTGTGTGGCCAGTATGTGTATTTGTGTTCCTGTGTGTGTGTATCCTACATGGCTCTGTGTGTGTCTGTCTGTGAGTATGTACAGTGTATGTATGTGTGTGTGTGTGTGTGTGTGTGTGTAGGAGATAAAGATAGTGACAGAGTCTAAGTGAGAAGAGGAGACGTTATAATAAGGGCCAGTAGGGGTCTTCTCTGAAGTGGACTTGGGCTCGTGGCCTTCTCCAGCACTGCAGCCCCGGTGGTAAGCCTCCCACACAGCTACAGGGAAGCAGTTCAGCCCTGCAGTACCAACTGAAGCTGAAGCTCAAGCACACAACCACACACACCATACACAGACACACGCACACCACAAACACACACACACACACACACACACACACACACACACACACACACACACACACGCACACACACACACACACACACACACACACAGACACACACACTGTGGACGCCCACAGCTCTGAACCCCCCACAGACTACACAGACACCCACATTTGAGCATCCATACACACTGCAAGCCTGGCGTTGACACTGATAATCAGCAGCCCTCAGTCTAGCTGCTCAGTGGCAGCCAGCACTCCTATAACACCACTGGGCCTCACGTTTAGTGATTTGTGTGTGTTTGTCCTCTGAATCATGCCACGGCCTCCCATAGCCGTCGGTTTCTCCATAAAGAAAAAACTATAAAGGCAGATGGAGTAAACACACTCCACACACATCCTTTATGTGTTGTTCCCTAGTCCCCAATACCCACCTGTTTTTCATCTCTTTTTTGGAGAGGTAGAGTGGTGGGGGGGCGCTTTTTGGTCCCTTTCCACAGACCCTTAGTTAAAATGAAAATGTGGCACCAGTGGCTGGCTGTAAGCCGTCAGCACCCCCCATCCCCCTCCCCCTCCCCCTCTCGTCTGTGTCAGCACCCAGCGCACAGTAGCAGTGGCAGCGGCATAGATGCTGAAGGGCAGACTGCGCCATTCATGTGCACTGGGCTGTGGAAAGCCAGCAGATGCACTGTGTGCCAATCACTGTGGCTGGCAGAGGCTTTGTGTCCTCCGCCGCTCTCTGCAGCTCCAGCGCTAATGGAGGATTTACCGTCTCCAACAAAAGGGGCTGGAATCTCGGCTCCCCCCGATAAAGATTCCGCATGGCACAGCTTTATAACGGCATCAATTACTAGCATGGGCCTTTCCTTTGTGGAATGTCCCTGCAGTGTGAAGGAAAGTGGCTTTTCAAAGGGGTGATGTGCACCTGTTAGACTTGGGATTATATTAGTCATTTCTGTGTTTAATTTCACTCAGATGAGGGATCAACAGGTTTGTTAATAACATGGACTGTGACAGAATTACACACAATTTTAGGCCCATTAGTGTTTTACATCAGCACCAATTAAAGTAGCTGATCAGAGGAATGTTTTGTGTTCTCTCAGAAAGTGAAACTTTCACTAAACCTGTCACTACCATGTCCCGCCATGACATGGTGGTGTATTTGTGGAAGAATCAAAATGCTTTGAAATGTTCAATTTGGAAATGGCACTGTAATAGTTAGCCAATTAGCATTTCATGCCAGGATTGTAGTCAATTAGAAAACACAGTCAGTATTCTGTGCACACATTCCTGAGCTTTGATACTGATGAATGATTAATTTAGGGGTGCACTGATTGACTGGTAACTGCCTAATTTCAGTTGATAACCTAATCATAATAAGGTTATTATCATGTACTAGTTGGCCATGTTTTAATCTTACCCGTTAGTCTTCCATCGCTTCTTTTGCCCAGCTAAACCAAACCAAAGCAAATAAATCAATGACGGAACTATATCTTATTGTTATTACCTTATTTTCATTGATTTTTATTGAGTCACAAAATCCGACAACTTCCTTTTCCAATTCATCCAATTATGTTTCATTCTCCGTAAAGCTTCAGTCTGAGCTCCGCTCATGGCATTGATTAGAATATCAGAATTTGATTGTCAGACACATCATCTAATGTGATCAGCTAATCAAATTGTTCTATTTCTATTAGGAGGGCATAATCTATCTGAAACATCAGTGCCTCCCTGGAAAACCTATAACGCAACAGTAAATGCCAGGCACTTTAAGAAGGATAGTCTTACTCACTTCACTGGGGAAGTTATGTTCACCTAAACCTGCTAATATTGACAAATAAACGTTTTATAGGATTTATCTCATCTCATAGCTCCATTGTTTTGATTATCTAGTGTTGTTGCAGGCTTTAACGCCGTAGGTGATGCAAGAAATATGGTTTGAAAAAGACCTAGGTAGCAACAGTAAACAATGCACTTCTGTTGTCATTTTCTTCTTGGAATGCTTGAAAAGTGTGCATTTAAAAGCTAAACTTTAGTGTGTTTTTTTTTTATCTTTATTTCTTTTGCTTCACGTCTATGGTTGCTAAGCAAGACAGTTTGACAGTTGTGATTGCATCAGATTAGAATAAAGTGGTGTCAACCACGATCGTGCTGCAAAGTTGAAGTTGCAGCCTACATTATGGCAGACGCGTAGAATTTGGACATTTGTTTATGTTGGAATAAGTTGCCTACCCTACATCCAAATACTCACTACAGGATGATACCCTGGTAACAGTCAAACTGATTTGAGGACGATTTTTGTCAACCATGGTGTACATTATGTAGGCTACAGTATATTTGTGTTTGTATTCTTTCCAGACACTGGATCGGTAAGAAAAAATCCTGATTGCAAGGGATTGCAAAAATATTTTGAGATGATGCAAAAGTACTCTGAGGGAGCACAATAGCCGCTCTAAATAAAACCACCTCCCTGGAACAGAAAACCAATAGTAACATAATAATAGTTTTTGCTTTATCATTAAAACGTTATACTTACAGGGCTACTTTAAACTGCCCATTTGTAGTTGAGTGTATTAGTGATGAGTGAAGTGGGACATACGTATAGGCTGGTTGCCATATTAAGTACATTTGTATTGGCCTTCGATTTGAATGGATTCCTGTGTTATTTGTGTAGTTGTTGAAGCAATCAACTTGATCCATATTATGCATGATAACAAAAGAAATAGCCAAGCTTTTGAAGACCACTGTCTACATAGACTTCCTGTCTTTCATAGATGATAACTTTCTGAGTTAAGCAATAATTAACTAAACAAATGTCATTGACACACTTTAAAGGGGATGCATGTGAAGAGTCCAGAGTTCTTACTTCAGAATGCCCCACCAGTGCCTGAAGGCACCATTGGTTGTTGTCAGCGGCCCAAGACTGGCAGTCAATAGAGCTGCAGTTGGGGGACACCTGCCTGACTTATGCTTTCTGTGGTGATGATGGAGAGGTTAACCAACCACTCTACCCAACCCCATTCTTAACATGCAGACATCAGCATACAATGACTTGCTTAGCCAGAGACTGTTGGCTGCCGGGTGTTTTAAGATTCCCTAGATAAGAGACTCAGCTGTGTGACATGATTTGTAATACGGAGTGTAATTCCTACTGTATATGAATAAGCCTGAATAAATAAACTAGAAATATATTTCCACAAGAAAATGTGAGTGTGAACGCGCAGCAGGTAGACAACATACACTCTGCTATTAAAATATTTATCAAATCAGTGTTCAAAATGAATTGTGTGCAGTGCACATTATTGAGATGTAGGAGGA
>NC_045157.1:16110021-16120021 GCF_900700415.2 Clupea harengus | reverse complement strand
CCACCACCTCTCTACCTGGCTGAGTGAGTTTCTCTGGTGGCGTTGCAGGAGTTGTGTAGCTTGCCCGTTTCCATGGCTCCCCCAGTGTGACAGCCATGGCATCGGGGGCCTGGGGTTTGTTTACAGAGAGAGAACGTCCCGTTTCATAACCCCTGCGCACGTAGAGCGAGGAGCGAAGGACAGGGCTCGCTCGGCGCGGCAGGGGATAAAGTTCACTCTCTGTTGCGCACCAGCCGAAATTAAAACCTTCCTCGAAACAACTAAATGTTGCTCCAAGTACTTTCCGTTCACCCCAGCCGCGTTAATGTTTTACTCTCTCTCCTTTTTTTTTTTTTCGAGCGCAAAATGGAGGCTTGCGTTGCCTGGTCAGTTTCGAGCAATCTATGGAAACAGGCATAGGCTCTCTTAATTCAATCAGGTTGGAATTTGGAGTCATATGATTTTTATTTCCCCCCCCTTCCCTTCCCTTCCCGCCCTTTCACAAACACACACACACACACACACACACACACACACACACACACACTCACATGCGTGCGTGTGCACACTCAGTCACTCAGACACACACAGTGTCGCCATTATGTTATCTTGATCTGGGAGGCTTAGGCCGAGCCCTGTGTGAGCGAGCGAGCGGCGGGCTGATAGTGTGGCATTGAGCAGGGGAGGCACAGTCCCAGTCACTGGCCTCTCCTCCCCCCCCGTCTTTATGTCTTTAGTGGGGCAGCCGCTGTCTCCCCTGCAGCTGACTGCGGTCCAGGCCTTCTCTGTTTACCCTGTCATTAGCATCTCACACACTGCTCTGTGGAAGGCGATTGTGTGGAGCGCTGGGGAAGTGAGTGCGTGTGTGTGTGTGTGTTTGTGTGCGTGTGTGTGTGTGTGTGTGTGTGTTTGTTTTATGCGGCTGTGTCTGTCTGTGTGTGTGTGTGATTATTTCGGTGTTTGTGTGTATTTGTTTTGTCTGACTGTCTCTCTCTGTTTCTGTGTGCGTGTGTGTGTGTTTGATTTTGCACCCCATACACTCAGTAGGGTTACTGCTAACCTTAGGTCAGCTTGAGTGGTGGGTAGTGGTTCAGAAGGTGGGACAGACATCCGGAAGAGGGAGAGTTTGACTCTTGCTCTCCCCATTGTCATGTGGAAGTGTTGTCTGGGTGTGTGTGTGTGTGTGTGTGTGTGTGTGTGTGTGTGTGTGTGTGTCTGCGTGTGTGTGTGTGTGTGACCCAAGAGCAGCAGGTTTGGCACCCGGTATGTTTGGCTGTCTCCGTTAGTAGGTTAGAGTGAGTGAGGCAGTAGACCTAGATTTGGAGCATTTTGAGTACTCAGGTGGAAATTAGAGTTGGATCTTCACTTCATCTTTTCTTTCATGTTTTTTCATTCATAAATACAACCACTCAAATTTGAACTTCAAATGTTTCTAACAGCTGTTAGCAAATAATACAAAAATGAAAGACTTGCATGAGTTACTTACATAAAAAGCTGTATTTTTTTCCAAAGAAGATTATCCAGCAGTTGGCCTATGTCTATACTAAATAGTTTGCAGCCTACTCCTACTGTAGGCTGAATACAACTTCTGTGAAAGATACAATTTCTGCCCTTCTATTTGGCCTATAGGATAATTCAGTTACTGTTCTATAGAAAAAAATTATAACATAAAGACAGCTGGCTCTAATAAGATTAAATAAAGGTAGTAATAGTAATAAGATCAAATATAGGTAGTATGAACAGAAATTCATATGTAGGCCTATCTGTGGTAAATACATGTATGAATTATTCTAAGAACTGTGGATTGTATGTGGCTAATATGACAACACAGTTGTTCATTCACTGATGAAAAGACACGCACAGTCGTGGTAAAACGTGTTATAAAACGTGAAATATGATCAGACCAATGTATAACTGTACCTTGCTGCATCACAAGACCCAAGGGATTATGTAACCTATGTGTAGTATGCATTGCCAGTATCTGGCAAGTTTCCATTCACTGATATCTATGGCGATTGCGGTGGAATTAATGTTTACATTAACTGTAGGCTAGCGCCCCACGACCTTCAAGAATGTGTAAGGTTACACGGAGTGTGTATTGCCAGTCTTGTCTTTTCATTCATCATCACATCTACAGTTAAATGGGTTTGAATTAGTTGTTTAAATGAAGTTGTTTAAATGAATTATGCTGGCACGCATATTATTTAATGATGTTTAAAAAAAAGAGAAAAAAAAAGAATAATTAAATTGTCCTGCATCGATCTTTTACATCACGATGCATCAATGCAACAATGCAACGATAATCTTCACGAGCCCTAGTGGGAAGATTATACCTACAGACTACAGACATCTTAAGCCAGAGACGCACCAAACCGACATCAAAGAACTAGCTCAGACGAAGGCCGACCATTGCGTTGCCTCATGTCGCCTGCGTCAGGGCCAAAAAGTTGCACTTGTACACACCGCAAAGACTCTGTGTCACGGGCTTAATCCATTTGCTATTTAACTTGAGCTGAATCAGTGTCCTAGTAACACTCTCTCGCTTTGTTTCCATCACTGCACCGAGCATCATCACACTTTCACCACACTGTGGTTTACTTCAAAGTGACATGCTCTTTCTCCCACCTCTTCTCAGATCCAGGATCTGAAACTATAAGAGTGTGTAGGTGCGCAGATGCGTTTGTGTTGTAGAAGCACCATGAGCTAAATTTGCCACCTACTTTGTGATTAAGGTGTTGCTAATTCATCTTTTTTTCCCAATTCTGTTGTGACTCTGAATTTCCATTCAGAGATGCCTCGCAGGGATGTGTGTGTATGTGTGCACATCTGTGTGTGTGTGTGTGTGTGTGTGTGTGTGTGTGCGCACATGTGTGTGTTTGTGTGTGTGTAGGGGTGAGAGAGAGAGGCAGACAGAGTGAGAGGGAGGTAGATGAACCGCCACTCCCACATCTGATGGCTTATAGCCCTGAGGGGCCATCCTACCTGTCTCTTGTCTCTTGACAGAGAGGAAGTGAAAATTAGAGCGGAAAAAACCCCTGACACACTCTCTCTCCATCCCTCTCTCTAGCCCTCCCTCTCTCTCTCTCTTTCTCTCCCTCCCTCTTTCCTGGCTTCACCTAATTCCACTCCTGAGGGCTCAAATGAGTTTTGCATTTTGTTGTGTGCCTGTCTGGTGTGTGTGTGTGTGTGTGTGTGTGTGTCTGTCTACAAGTTTGTGCGTTTCTGTTTGTGTGTATTTGTCTGTTTCTGTCTGCTCTTGTATTGCTGTGTCTGTCTGCCTGATGTGTCTACAAGTTTGTGCGTTTCTGTTTGTGTGTATTTGTCTGTTTCTGTCTGCTCTTGTATTGCTGTGTCTGTCTGCCTGATGTGTCTACAAGTTTGTGCGTTTCTGTTTGTGTGTATTTGTCTGTTTCTGTCTGCTCTTGTATTGCTGTGTCTGTCTGCCTGATGTGTCTCACTGCCCCCCCCCCCCCCCCGCTCCCCCATCTCCCTCTTCCTCTCTCTGACCTAAATAATGAACGAATGGTAAAGGTCTTGAAGTAAGCTCCCTGCTGCGCCCCACTCCCCCACCCCGTCACCCTCACCCCTCACTCAGAGACCCTCTGATCTGCTGTGGGCTTCTTCTCTGCTCTGCTCTGCTCTGCTCTGCTCTGCTCTGACCTGACCTCAGCCTTACAGCAGCCAATGCAAACAACCCCCTCCCCCCTTCTTTCTTTCTTTCTTTCTTTCTTTCTCTCCTTCCCTTCCTCCGTGCATCTGCCTTTTGCTCAATTGTGGTTTGTTGCTCTCTCCCTCTCTTCTCCTGTCTTTCTCTTTCTCTTTCTCCAGTGACTCTCTCTCTCTCTCTTTGTTTCCCTAGTCATGCTTTCACACTGTCTTTCACTGTACCCCCCTCATATGCTGTCTTTGACATAGAACAAAAAAACTCCTAGTTTGGACATCACAGTTCATGACCATGCTTAAAGCTGGTGTTTTGAATAGATGGTACCGCTAGAGGAGTGTTAATGTGCTGACTACAGTGTTCCCACAGAAAAAAAGAGACATTGGTCAGAGCGGCGGAGTAGGTAGGCTTTGAACGCGGAGGTAGGTGTGGCTTTCCCGGTGCTTCTGTGCTTGGGGATAATGATGAGTCGTCCCTCAGGTAGTGTGTGATCTGGGCCCCAGGCTGGCCATTCATCAGCCTTCTGGTGAACATCAGTTATATTTGTGCGTGTGTGTGTGTGTGTGTGTGTGAGAGAGAGAGGGAGGGAGAGAGAGAGTGAGTGAGAGAGAGAGAGAGGGAGTTATTCAACAGACAGCCCATTATTTAACTTTTGTGCTACACGATTCCTCTCTTATCTCCTTATCTCCCATTTCTCTCAATCCATCTCCATTTCCGTTTCTCCTCCAGCTATGCTGCCATCCGTACCGCGGTGCCATCTGTAAACCTGGCACTCTGCCCCCGCTCCCCTCCCTTTGACTTCAGCTCCAGGCCTGACTGGCCTCGTGTGGCACAGTGTCTCCTGGTTCAGACACATCGCTGACGCTCATCCTGACGCCGGCCATGCTTCTGAGCCTGAGCTGCGGCTTCTTCCACCCACATGCTTATACAATGCCGCTAAACTTAACGGAGCCAGGGCAGCCTAGTGCTCCTTAAGGCTGCTTCCGGCAGCTTCCCGTGTACTCAGGTGCACAGGCAGAGGGGGAGAGCCGCCAGTGGCTCACCGCCACCATTCTCTCCACCAATCGTTTCATTCCTCCTCTGCTCTGCTCCTCTCTGCTCCACTCTTCTCACCCCTCCCCTTCTGTCCTGTCACATTCTGAAGCTCACGGTGGCCGAGAGGCTCCCTGCTCACCGCAGACTGACCTCCCCTTGTCTTTCCCTCTCTGTCACTCTTCCACACTCTCTCACTCTCTCTGCCCCCCCCCCCCCCCCCCCCCCCATGCATGGCTGCAGTGGTGGCCAGCGAAGGGAGAAGGCAGGCCCAGCCAATTTGTCTGGGTTAGCCACGCTCTCTGCTTGTCCCACCAGCTCTCTCTCTGAGATGGGGAGGAAAAGGCCGCCGAGCGCTACCGCTACTGCTAATTTAATAAAGGCTGGCAATTAGCTGCTCACCCAGCACTCGGGAGCTAATACACCGCTGTTAGGGGGGGAAAAAGTAGCATAAGTGGAATACCCTTTCTTCTCCTCCATCTCCCTTGCCTCCCTCTCGCTCCTCGCTCTCTCTCTTATTCTGTAACTCTTGCTCCTAGTGCAGTGTTAGGGGACTGACTTAGAACCCTGAGTGCAGCTAGTTTTGAACTCGTGCTAATCAGACGGCGTTCATTAATAGCACGTTGTGGTGGCGCGCAGAATTAGCGTAGCAATCTGTGAGCCTTGTGGCCCTGGATGGAAATCTTTATAGCTGATGCCTATAAATATCCCAGGCGTGGAGGCCCACATGCAGGCCCATTTTGGAAGTGTGCTAGGTCTCTTAAGTGTGGGAGTTATGGAGAGAAAGAGTCTTTCCTAGTGTGAGATGTCTTTTAAGTTTGTGATCTCAGTAGTAAAGGAAATCAATGGGTGAAATTAGAAAATTATTCTTTTGCCTACTTAGAGTACCATTCTCTGTACAAATTATAAGATAAGCTATACATATATGGATATATGGATATCTATGTGTATGGACAGGATTGTGTGGGTTGAATGGTTATGGTTGCCAGTATATTTGACAGCATCAGAAGGCCCTTGTCCCAGGCTAATTTCTCATAGTTTCCTGTCCAAAAGCAATGGCGCTCTACTAGAATGATATGTTTTTTTTAGCCAGGATGCAGCTGTCTCTGCCAGGTCGTGTGAACAGACTAACACTGTTGTTTACTGCTAAAAACCATCTGTGATTTTTGTCTGAGCTCTCCTTATACGTCTTCATACCTCAAATCATGAAGCACACCTTAATCAATAATCATATGAGGATATTTCTTTTAGTTTGTGATCATAATTTTGGTAAATCCTCTTGCCCCTCAACTGTCCATCACTGTTCCCAAATGAATTGATGGATGAAATCACTCTGAAATTTTTATTTTTTATTTTTTATATATAATTATTTTTATTACTGAAATGTTATGGAAGTGTAACAGTGCTGCTGAGTTACTGCAGGCAGATGATATCAGCAAGTATAATTGTTTTTACTGAGGAGCTTTTTCTGGCACTAATGGCTATTGACAACTTAAAGGACAGATAAGAGAATTATTATTATTGGACATGGAAATTCAAAGATAAAAGATAAACACTAATTATGCCCAAAACGAAATTATAATTAACGGATTAAATGGCAATTTTCAACCTTGAAGCAGCAGGTGATAAAGAATGTGCTCTCTGTCTACAAACTCTGTCACTGTGTCACCTATCAGAACCACAGGGGACTGTTGTCTATGCTCTCATGCAGAGGCATTCCCCATAGATAAAGCGTGATAATCCAATTCTCCATCACTTCTTTGAAAAAGCAGCTTCACTCCTCAAACACTTTGTTCGACTGTTTGGTATTAGTGAGGTTGGTCTTCCTTTTAGTCGTAGATGCCATTGCTTTGACTGACTATTCCTTATCTCGAGTGGTTTAAGTCTTTGACTGTGTAAGATCTTTGGGTGTCCATCTGTCTCCAGCATGTGTGTTAGCTATCTGATCATCTTCCTCCACTGATATGCTAAGCAAAGGGGCCCCAGCTCTAATAGAAGCTCTCACAGCAGTCACCTCAGTCCCATCTATTCTCACGTTGCCATACACTGTCACCATCATTCAGATCAACCACCACGCACTCCCATGTGCCATCATGAGAGGGAAGTACATTCGCGTTCCATGATTACTTTCAGAAAAAAATCAGGCCTTAAGTAAGTGAATGAATAACGTGCCACGCAAACTGAAATAATGTTGTGTGATGACGTTGGCGTTTGTGTGCTTATGATATTATATGTATGCTCTGGCAGTCTGGCCCCGGGCTAGAGGTGTTCTGTGTTCAGAACATTATGTGCAGCTTTTCTAAAGGAAGTAAGAACTTGGCCTTTCAAGATAGACCAGGCTTGTGTGTAAACACTTTTTCAGTTATGTGACTGTACTCTTAAAGTAATAATTGTGCTTCACACACACTGAGTTACTGTGGGGGAAAAAATCTCCTATTTTTTTGTCCTCTTGAAGTTCCCCATCGACTTGGTGGAACGTCGTGGGTAGTTTCTTGGTGGCAGTGTACCGTTGAGTTGCTGTGACACCGCCATGCCTGTGTTTTTGCGTATGAACATCCTTTTGCCAAGATGACTAGGCCAGACGTGAATCGGATCTGGTTGAAATTATGGAGTGGGTTGTGGTGATATGACATCTGCCGGAATCATGGCAAGCTATCCTTAAACCCGCCCACAGCCTGATGAGCACCAATCACTACAGTACTGCAGGACTGCAACTTTGAACTATGGCTTCATAAGACATTGGATTGGTTTAGAAATGTCTCTGTCAAATTCCCCTGTGGTTCACAACTTCACACTAGACATAGATTATCATAATAAAATATGTCTGCTCATGAGAGAATGTGCAAAGTACCTGATTTCCCACAAGGTGCGCCTTCCAGGCTCTCACAGCACTCTTCTAGTTCTCAGACCTTGCCCACCAACCACTATTCTTATTCAGACCCTTGCATAGTCCCATAGGTCCAGGACACGCTTAAGGTCTCCCTTGAAAATGGCTTCTTGATGTAGAACTGGGAATAGGCTTGATGTGCGCATGACAAATTGTGTAATTTGTTAGTGTGTGGTGTGTGTGCGTGTGTGCGTGCGTGCGTGCGTGCGTGTGTGTGTGTGCGCGTGCGTGCGTGTGTGTGTGTGTGTGTGTGTGTGTGTGCTTGTGCTTGTGCAGTGCACCTAGCAGTGGTTATAAGGATCATTACTGCCTGATGCTCTATTTAATGGGTTCAGGAAGTATTGCTGCGCATCAAGTCCCCTTTCATTTATCAGCCCTCCTCCCTCCTCCTCTCCCACTCCTCCCACCTCCCCCTCTGTCTCCCTCTCTCCAGTGTTGCTTTAAATTGGCCGGGCGTCTAATTAGGGCCCTGCGCCCCCCTTGCAGCCCCCCCCCCCCTTGACAGAGTAATCTATATTCTATTAACCAGGACACAGGTTTGGGTCTTTGGCTATGGTGAGCCAAGGTTAGTGTTTGTGGCACTAACAGCGCTGCTCCAACATGAGGCCAGCCCTATTATTAGCGGAATGTGACACACTTTAGCTGGGTTTGGTCGTTCGTTAAAGCCTGACTTAGGCCGCGGACGCATCAGCGCTCGTTTGTAAATAGCGAGCGAGGGGGATGAGCTGAACCGGTCGAGGCTTTAAAGGGGCGAGAGCTTTGAGGGGAACAGTGGGGGGGTCTGAGGGGCATCCCCTGGCCCCGGTTATGTCTGACGGCAATCAGGTACAGCTTAGGCTAACGAGTTGAGATGAGTTCAGTTTGTTCATCGCAGACAGTCCTAGTTGTTTGTTTTCTGGGTGTGCCAGGGTGTCCTGAGTGGGGGAGTATTCTGTGTGTAGAGTCATCCCCGGGTAAACACAGATCAAATTGCTGTGCAAAAAAAAAAAAATGCTGAAGAAATTCCACTTTAAATTGCAAGTCATTTTCAATGCATAGCCATCTTTAGGCACTGAGTGATGACTTTATATGAGCTGTGGAAGGATTGGACCTGTTTTGATTGGACCTCAGATTCACCACTCTGACACGTGATTGGTGATGTATCCACCTGTTCTGAGTCCTTCTAGTGGTGTTTGATTGACCTGAGCCAGATTGCCACCTGCGTCTTCAACGCGGGGAACGTTAACCCCGCGCATGAATAAAGGAAGGAGAGGAAGGCCGCATGTCGGTACAAAAGATAAGGAGGACCCTTTGTGTAATCCAACACACCTTGTATCAGATATCAAACGTGTGTGCATATGCATGCTGTTGTCCTTTTGATTACGACTGAAGCAGATGTGCCCGCCCAGCCCCCCTCCCCCCTTCTGTGGGTTTCCTGTATTGAGGTACACAGCATTCTCTGCACAACACTCTTTTATAAAGCAACAGCAGCAGCACGTCTCAATAATAAGCACAGTGGAGCAGCTGCAATATGAATCAGGATGTGGTGACTAGCTGTCGGGTATGGATGACTTCTCCCGCTCTGAGGAGCATAGCTGCTCTCTTATTGGCTGCTGAGGTAAATAGAGTGCAGGGATTGGTTCCCGTGTGAAGAAGCAAGCCGGGATTGGCTGTCGGAGGTGAGCAGCTGGGCCCGTTGGATTGGCTCTGGTGTGAATCAGAGCTGTGAAGTGAGTTGGCTGTGAAGGTTCAGCAGGCGTTTGGATCACTGGGCCGGATAGTTCATGAGTGTGTGCCATCCAGTGGGAGGGGTTTGTGTGTGAGGGACGGAATCTCTGGAGGGTGTCTGAGGGGTAGTATGTGGGTGAGTAGGCTTTTAGTGTGAAAAATTCTGTAAGTATGAAAATTCAGGCAACGTCAATGTTACTTGGAAGAGGACTGAAAAAACTAAATTATGACAAAGATGATGTCACTAGCCCCATGATTAAAGAAACTACAGCTACTTAACCATTGTCATTAAGTTATTGGTGTGAATGGGAATAAGTGTGACCCATTTTGGGCCATTTTAACAATGGTACATAAAACACAGTAAAATTGCAGTTGAAACTTTCAGGGCACAAAACTGACTTTCTTTTGCTAAAATTGAGCGTAAACATCTGTAAAAAAGATGGGAAATCCTGCTCACTGATATTTTGACGTAGAGAGGACATGTATCAATAAAATGTAGCATTGATGTTAAGTGACCAAGTAGAATATGCAGTGTAATGTTCACCACACATTAATGGCAAAAAAAACCCAGATAATTCAGTGAACACATTTCCTTTATTCCTTGTCTAAAACTATCAAGCTCACTTACTTCACTAATGTCAGAACTCCAACACCAACAGTTACTGTTAGCACTGATCAAATCTTGTTAGCTTGTGAACTTGTCACCCAAAAACTTGCACCTTTTAACTTTGCTG
>NC_045157.1:16105021-16107521 GCF_900700415.2 Clupea harengus | reverse complement strand
CACACACGCGCCCACACACACACACACACACGCGCCCACACACACACACGCACGCACGCCCACACACACGCAGGCCCACACACACGCACGCCCACACACAGACACACACACACACACGCACCCACACACACACACACACACACACACACACACACACACACACACACACACACACATACACACACACACACACCCACGCGCCCACACACACACACACACACGCGCCCACACACACACGCACACGCGTAAGCACGCAGTCCAAACTCCAAGGCCTGTTGTACCTTGACAGCTATCCTTTCTTGCAGCAAGTTAAACAAACAACACATAAATCACGAAACCCACACATACTCCCTCATACTCGGACACACACACACACACAACATGGGTCAACGTGGCACAGATTTTGTAGGGGAAGTGTGGCAAAGCTCTGGTTTCCCTAAGACTGCTGTTCAGGTGCTTGCTTTATGCTCTGGTAACTGGTCAGTACCCCCGACACAGTCCGACACCATGGCAGCCCTGCCTGTTCCCTAGGAGAGAGACTGTTGTGTGTGTGTGTGTGTGTGTGTGTGTGTGTGTGTGTGTGTGTGTGTGTGTTTTGGTTGATCCCAGTGTGTTACATGTGTGTGGGTTGATGGAGGTGTATGTTTATTTGGGTTTATGTGTGTGTGTTGGGGCATGGAGGACTCTTCAGCTGTGTGTGTGTGTGTGTGTGTGTGTGTCTCTGTGTGTTTTGGCTGATACAGTGGAATCCGGTCCAAGCTGCGCTGCGCTGCGTTGCGTTGTGTTCCTGCCTGGTGGGCTCAGGGCCATGTGTGCAGAGCCTGGGAGACGGGGAGGGAGGGGAGGGAAGCAGAGGTGGTGTCACTGCACTAAAGACAGGCCCCTTATCACAACCCCTGCTTTCCCCTTCTTCTCACACAGCCACTCTGAGTCAGTGAGATGAATGCTTATAATCTCCGTATGAAGGTTCCACGTTTCATATTTTTTTGGTATTTCTCTTTTTCTCTGTTAGACTCTAATACAGCATTTGATTAAAATCTGACTATATTAAATGTCTGGAAAAAGATACTAAAACAGGGCTCGTCAAATTTCTAAACCCCTAGTAGCCCTCAGGGCAGGCATTCTTCAGATTTTGGTTGGCTGAAATTCATGAGACTAGCCCAAATATATATATATATATATTCGAGAAAGCAATTTAACTTACAATCCTCATATCATGATGCATGTTTTCTTTGGGTTTGATCAGTTCTGATAGGATGCGGGACGGGGTACGGTTACATTTTGGAAGCCCGACGGGAAAAATTGATTGCGAAACTCGATTTCGTGTCCCCTGTAAAACTGCACTCATCAAAGGCAAGTCATGCTAGAAATGACTCCAAAGCAATGTGACAATTACCACTAGAATATGATCTAATCAAAGTTCTGTTGTCATGTGTTTGTGGGGTGTTCCCACAGTGCAGTGGAAAGCCTCCTGTGGTGACTTTTACCTGGCAGTGTGACAGTCAGTCTGGTTCAATGGAAATTATAGAAAAATGCATGTAGGGTTTCTCCTGTGCTTCTAGGGAAAGGCTGCTTTGTAAGAACATCCTTTTTTACTGAGCAGTTTCTTTCAGGTAGTGTGGATTGGTGGTTTGTGTGACTGAGTGTGTGTGGGTGTTTGGTGTGAGTGTGTGTGAGTGTGTGTGTGTGTGTGTGTGTGTGTGTGTGTGACTGAGTGTGTGTGGGTGTTTGGTGTACCCCTACACCATGTGCCAGTGGGCGCACATGTCCCTTTCGTCACATTCAGACCAGACGGGAGGCCCCCTTTCACCCACACACACACACACACTCAGACACTCCCTCTTCCACACACTCACACACACACACCCCCGGCACCTCTCCTCGTCTGTTCCGCTCGGCGTGTGCTGCTTCCTGGAAACACGCTCTGGCAGCTTTCACACTCCCATCCAGTGTGTCAGAGGGTGAGACTGTCAGCTCTCTTCCTCCCCTTTCTCTCTCCTCTCTCCTCTCTGCTCTCGTGCTCCCTCTTTGGCCATCCCCTCAGTGCTGGTGGCGGTGCTGGTGGTGCTGGTGGTGTCCTCACCAGACCCAGGAGCCTGCCCTCTATCTGCCAACACACCCATCAGGCTGCTCTCTCTCTCTCTCTCTCTCTCTCTCTCTGTTTACCTCCCTCTGCCCTGTCCTGCATCACCTCCTAGTGTGTCATTATTATCACAGAGGGCGTTAGCAACAGGATTATAATGAAGAAAAAAGAAAAACCATAATCAGGAAGTTATTTCTTTAATAGTTCATTTATTTTATGTTTATATTTTAAGAAACAAAAAGGCACAGGAGAAGAGTAAAGGCTCAGCGCAGCGGTCGCAAATAAATCTGCGTGGAGCTCGGAGAAATCCAGAACATGTGGGGTTAAGTTTGTGAAAGTTAATGTAATAACTGCTAGCACCATCTGCTGGCCTACTTCCTCACAAAGAGAGAGCGAGAGAGTATGGGTGAGCAAGCA
>NC_045157.1:15907521-16100021 GCF_900700415.2 Clupea harengus | reverse complement strand
TTTGGTATTCAGCAGGCGAGCCGCAGCCGGTGGATGATGCTGTTCGCTATCATGATGAATGATTTTATAAGATCTATGCCAGGGAATTGGCTGGAACACATCATGGACACTGCCCCCACCCCCTCCCCTCCCCCCTCCCCCTCGCTGTTACTGTGTGAGGGGTGTGTATTATGCTGCCTTACTGCAGGTGTGTGAAAGAGAGCTGAGGCTTTTGAGTGTCCAGATGAGGTTGAGGATAGAGAACAGCGTAGAGACCAGAGACTTTCCTAGGAGGTGAACACACATGGATGAAATGGGTCTGTGTGAAGTAAGATTGATCCATGATCCAAAAAAAGAGTTTGTTGTAATAGGCTAAGCTCGGCTTCTACAGAAAGAGGGAAAATTGAGGCTATATTTCACACACCTACGAGATTTGACCTCTATTTGATTTGTAGTAAAAAACAACAATTATGTGTAGATCAGTCAGAACGTTGTGCAGGCACAGGCTTTCTTTCTGATGCTATCATGAAGCAATTATGACCTGAGATCATGTTTTAAAATGAAAAGAATTGGCCTGGCATGCAGTGTAAACTAGATTAGAAAAACTATAGCTTTCAGGCAGTCAGCCCGGAGTTACTGGATTAGCTATCTAACTAACCCAAATACTTCAGCAATAAATGAAACACAAACAATAACATCTATTCAAGCGATCTAGCAGACCTGCCGAGCGGGTAGGTGGAAGCAACCTGCTCGATCGGTAGAGCTACAGGTAGGACGTGGTAGTAAAATGATAAACACAAAACCTCCCTGTGGAATAAGCCTGGATGATTTAGTCCCTTGACAAGACAGATCTTTTATTCCATCTGTCACTCTTCCTGCTTTTGCTTGAGAATGTTGTCAGGAATTATTTAAGTGGTAAAATCCATGTCTGATAGCCACATACGGTCTACTATTTAAATATAGGTTTTTGGTGCAAACATGCTTCTGATAATACAAATATTGTAAGAAGTATATCTATTATCGCGGGCTGGACCTTTTCTGGAGGCCTCGATCTGCCCACCTGACCCTTGCTCAGTGTGGGTATTTGGGGTAGACCCTTGGCCTGCCAGGCTTCTGGGTCAGGGTGCTTGGTTGGCAGCCAAAACTGCTTGCTAATGCTAATTGTAATGATACCAGAGCACTCCTGTGAACTTCCTGTGCATAGCTGTGACCTAGAGCTTAGACTGTTATCTGGGACTGAGCGCAGAGCTTCACACTGATCTGTGCGCGCACGTGCATGCGTACGTGCGTGCGTGTGTGCGTGCGTGCGCGTGCGTGTGTGTGTTGATAGCTGTCCTGCTTGTGTTCCATCTGGGCAGACACTGTAGAGGAGGTAGGGACTGTTCCCTTTCCCCTCATGGTTCCTCTCTTAGAGATTTGTGTTGCTAAAATGAAATTTGGTTTCAAGTGTGTGTGTCTGTATGTGGGAGGTGAGACGGGTTGGTGTGATAGTTTGATTAAGCTTGATGAATTGGCGGTGAGGCTTTTATGTGTGCGTCTGTGCGCGAGAAAGCGAGAGATAGCAATAGCGAGCGAGAAAGTAGAGATGTGTGTGTGTTTGTGTGTGTTTGTGTCTGTGTGTCTGTGTGTCTCTGTGTGTGTGTGTGGCAATAGCGGTGTTCATGTTGCTCAGGGGAGGTTTCATAGCATAGCAGGAACCCAAGTGTGCACCGCCCAGCTTTTCTCTCATGAAATATTAATGCAGTCTTCTCCCCCTGTGTGTGCTCCCTGCTGCAGCGCTGCTAACCTCCTGAAAGACTCATTATCTCAGCCTGAGCTTGCTCTCTCTCTCCATCTGTGTGTGTGTGTGTGTGCTTGTGTGTGTGTGTGTGTGTGTGTGTGTGTGTGTGTGTGTGTGTTGCTGTTTGTTTTCCTGGGTGTGTGTATGTGTCCTGTGACTATAAACAGACACACACACACACCCTGCACTTGAACTGCATACTTCCGCAGGTGATCCACAGAGGAGAGAGAAAGGTCCCCAGGCAGCTGTAGCCCTCAGGGACGGTTGAGGGACGGAAGAGTGAGAGAGAGAGGGGAACACCCTGACCCAGAGGCCCTGAGAGAGGGCAGCCGGCGATGGGACCAGGGTGTGGAGCCACAATGAAACGGGCCAGAGGGCAGACTGCAGTCAGACCAGGGGGCAGAGGAGCAGTCAGAGGCCAGGGTGCCATAAGAGAGATTGAGAGAGAGAGAGAGAGAGAGAGAGAGAGAGAGAGAGAAAGAGAGAGAGAGAGAGAGAAAGAGAGAGCGAAACAGAGAGAGGAGTGAGCACATCAGCTAGCTAGGCACTAGGAGATGCATTATTTATCAGAGAGGGGGTAATCCCCCGACCGTGAAGGGTGAACTTTGACATATTTAGGGGGCTTTAAGCAGGGGGCGAGCAGGATCAGCAAAGTAGGTGGAAGGAATAAAGACTCTGGGTGAGTGTGGAACAGATGAAACTGGATGCCACAGAGAGCTAACTGTGTGTGTGTGTGTGTGTGTGTGTGTGTGTGTGTGTGTGTGTGTGTGTGTGTGTGTTTGCGCGCGCGCACGCGTGTCAGAGAGAGAGAGTGGGGGTGGGGGGGGTGGGGGAGGGTGTTAACCTAGCAAAGGTCATTGCAGCTGATAGCAGAGCTGTAGGACAAAACATGGGCCTCTCCCTGTCACATACCTGCTGAATTACAGTGTAATCAGGGGAAAGACGCTCCTCTGTTACTCAACCCTCCTTCATCTCACTCCTCCCTCCCGACATGTTTCGCATTCTTGTCAGCTCAGATTCAGAGGATCAGTCTGCTGAATAAGCATGCAGCATATCATGCGTATGCTGTTTTTGTTTTAAGTCATTGCTTTAAAAAAGCTATTGCTGTGGCACCAAGCAATGAAATGTCAGACTGAGGGGGTGCATATTGCTGTCGCTGTTAGCGCCATCTTTTTTGTTTGCATATAAACACAGCTGTTAGCCGCTGCAGCTATAAAACAGCGCAGAACATTGTTTCCATGTGTTAAATGGTGTCCTATTTTGTAGAGCACAAAAGTTTAGCAGCAACAAGTCCTCAGGTGTTGTCAGCAGGGACTTCAAATAGGGATTGCACTACCTGAATCACACAGTAAGCTTGAGGCCCCATTCACACAGGAAGCGACTAGCAGTGATATAGCGTTGAGAGCCCCTAACTTGCGGCGATATCAGGCGAAATGACATTTGGCGTGCGTGAAGTGTGTGGGTTGGCAAAATCAGAGCGAAGTCGGCAAAGCAAAATCCCTAACTTTATACAAATGAGAACCATGTGAGAACCAATCAGATCCACGTGTGAATGTGTGATACAGACGTTCTCTAGAGAGTAGGAGAAGCAAATAAAGTTTGACCAAGATGGCGGAGACTGAAGGCTACATAGATAATTATATGATTAAAAGATGTCCGGGCGAACATTAGTGTCTACATCAACACGGATATTTACACATTACATGAACTTATTCAGGGCAAATAGACCACTGTTCATTGAAGCAGTCAAACTTCTGAACTAGCTGACAGGCTAACTGCTAGGTAGCATGCTGGCTATGCACTGCGCCACAACCACACTTGCTACTAACAGGATAGCCAAAAAGAACCCCCAGACCAAAAAGTGGAAAGCAAATTTGAGAGGTTTTTGCTGTGTGGAAGCCTAGTATTACATGGAGGCATCTAATTAAGCCCATAGTTTAAATTGTAAATTGTAAACAGGCCATGGAGCACACACATTAATAACCCCAATGCCCTAAATACCCAGATCTATTGAATCACTATGTCATAAAAATTGTCTATCACATAGACCAAATGGTGATGTTGTGCAGCTGTCTGGAGGCTGGAGTCCTGATGGACAGGGGGGCAGAGGTCAGAGTGTGGCCGGGCGGGTGGTTGGGTGACCCTGGTGTCGTTCATTGTTGAGGATCAGGAGGATTTTCTCACTCACTCCTACCTTACCAACATTCATCTCCATGCCAATCCTCTCTAGGTCTTCCCCATTGGAATACCACTGCAAAAACAAAACTGGCGCTCTGGCCTCACTCACAGACATTGGCAAGAGTGGGTGTTTCGCAAGCGTGTGTGTGTGTGTGTGTGTGTTCAAGTGTGTGTGTGTTCAAGTGTGTGTGTACACATGTCACATCAGGCAAATTCCCATCTCTTATTACAGCTAGGCGATCTGCACTCTGTTAAAGATACCATCTTGCCCTAAATAATGGGTATTAGGTTTAGCATTGCCTGAGCATGCCCCATGTTCATTCATCACAAATCTAATCCCCCCCCCCCCCCCCAATCTCACTTCCATCTTTACCACACTGTCATCCTCATATTAATACTCTCCAGCAGCCTCAGGTGCACTTCTCATTACAGCATATTGTCAAGCAGGCTTGTCTAGAATTGTTCCCAACATTAAATTGAACTGTCTGTTGTAGGGGTGGGAATCTCTTGGCACCTCACGATTCGATTCGATTCCGATTCAGAGGTCAACGATTCGATTCTAAACCGATTCTCGATTCTAAACCAATTCTCGATTCTAAACCGATTATCGATTATCAATTCTAAACCGATAAAACGATTATCGATGCATCTCAATTTTGAAAACATTTGAGTTTGCTACTTAGAGTCTCAAATCACTTCCTACTTTGTGTTTGATAAATCAACAGATCTATTTTTTTATTAGAGAAAAAGTTTTTCCTTGTCACAATTATGACTTTCTATGAACAATGCAATAATCGATGCAGGTTGCATTTCAACACAAAATGAATGTGTAAAAAAAAAAAAAAAAAAAAAAAAAAAAATATTAATTTTTAAAAAAAAATTTTTTTTATTAAAAATCGATTATGAACTTTTCTGAATCGAGACAGAATCGTTCTAAAGAGAATCGAGAGAAATCGAAAAATCGATTTTTTCCCCCACCCCTAGTCTGTTGTAGTGCCACCTTCAGGTTTGCCAGGTTTAGCATGAAGTAGACTGAATTACACACAATGAGACGCATACCCCTGAAGTACAGTACAATGTGTCAGCAGTTTATTTATTTTCTAATGGCAGAACGTAAAGGTAACATGCATTGTGAGTTGCCTCAGAGTCCCCCCCCCCCCCCCACCACAACCACCTCGCATCACAGAAGTCTTGATGTATAGGAATGTCTAATTCTGAGGCCTTGTTTACCCCTGAGGTATATAGTACAGTGTGTCAGCAGTTATAATCTGTATGGCATAATGTAAAGGGAACATATCACCCGTAGAAACCAAGAATGTGCAGGTGCTAAAACAATCTAGTGTTGTCACACACAAGCTTTCATTTTTATCACAAGGTGACACGGAGCGTGAGCCCAGAAGTGTGTAGGCTTTGTAAATATGAATTGGTCATGATTCCCTAATTGCCACAGGCCTGGAGGCAAATTAATGAACTAGAACTTGTGATAGGAACCAACTTGAGAAGCCAACAGAAGATGACCGACAGAAAAGCTTCCTGTGTGTGTATAAGAGAGAGGGGGTGGGGAGTGTGTGTCAGATGGAAAGATTGGAATCAGTGGCTCAGTAAAGAACATTCTGGGCCTTGTTTGCACAGTACATTGATGTTGAGCGCTAATTAAATATCAATGGGTGGTGATCATGATGTTTACAGATCCCCCCTATTAATTTGTGTTTACAAGAACGTTGCTATACACACACACGCACACACACACACACACACACACACACACAGAGACACACATACACACATCACATTACAAGCTCCCTTTTTGATCATCCCCTCATTCGACTCCACCCCCCCCTCTCTCTCTCTCCCTCTCTCTCTCATCACTTTCTATAACAGGAAGTAGGATGAATTTGGTGACGTAACATTTACCGTGTGTGAATGTGGAGTGTTCTGGTAAACGTTGAGTGTGTACCAGAAATGAATCTGGGGGGATTCAGAGCTGAGCCTGTAAGACTGTAGCAGGCTGACGTTGAAGCCAGGCTCAGCAGCTAGCAGAGCAGAGAACCCCTCGCTATGAATGACGTGCGGTTGAGATCCTGACACACTGAGCTGTGCATTAAAATAGACCTACTGACAGTGACTGTGGACAACTGCTGACACAAGCAGTGTCATCTGATTGGAAATCCATCAGTGATTCTGCCTTGTGCCGGCATGAACATTAATTTTAATGCAGCCTAATAAATTGTGAATATTATCTCTAAGCAACGCAGGGTTGCTATGAGTGAGGGTTACAGCTGGACGGTCATTATATCAAAATAAACACATTGCACTCTCCACAAATAATTGTTTGCTCCCATGGCGCTCGGTGTTAACGTTTCATATTATGTGCTCTGTGTGCTAAGTGTGCTAAGTGTGGTGTGCATTAAATCAAAGTTTTGATTGCATAGATGTCTTAGTGCCCCTTAGTCTTTTAAATTAAATGGTGTGTCAAGATGTAAATGTCAAAGAACCATTTTGTTTCAGATATTCATTACAAGAATTTAATATTGAAATTACCAAAATCTTAGAAAACATATTTTTTATGTGTTTCAAGACTTTTTTAATGGAGGCTTGTGTTAAACTGAAATGTGGAGTTTGGAAAGTGGATGCTGAGTATTTAAGGGTGATTTAGGTAGGCCTGTAGGGCATAGTTAGTGGTAATGGAGATCTGGCGTTTAAATTCTGACAGTGACTATCAGCTTTAAGGAATGCCCAACAGGTCTCTCTTTCTCTCTCCCTCTCTCATTTTTTCTTTCTTTTCTCTCTGTCTTCCATTCTTCTTATTTTCCTTGTTCTGTGTTTTCGACATGTGTGTGGTCCTCCGAGGGTGGCGAGTGTGTAATGTGTTGACTGTACTGAAGTATCCACTGGGTGGCCTTATAAAACACTTTAATCTGCATAATAGAGCATGCGAGAGTGTGCTTGTGCATGCATAAGCAAGCGTGCCACACTACACGAGGGGGAAACAGCGGTCACGTCTTTAACCTCTTATAGCCCCAGCACACAAACAAAAAGCAGGACTAACGACTAACGACTAACCACAGAAACGATTTGGTCGCAACTCGGCTTCGACCAACAACAATACAGGGGTCCCATCTTGAGATAGACGGAAGGCCCCCTCGATAATAGAAGACTGTTAGCCCTGAGCTAATATCATATTGGGAGTTTTGGCAATAGCAGAAGTGTGCTTAGTCCCTTAGTATAAGATAGCTTGATTCTTTGGGATTGTTGTCTAATTGATGCATTTATCATTAGCAAACACTTACCCACTATATGCACACTAAAGTACTATGTCAAAAGCTCGCAGAAAATATACCATTAGTTGCTACTACTTTTTAAAATAATTTAAAAACTTATTTAGGAGGCCTAGTGCCTTCTACTCCTTTAAACATATTTCTTTATTGAGTTGAGTTTTGAGTATTGAGTTTATCTGTTTATTCCTTATTCAGTCTGTTAATTCTGTTTGTTATGAGTAGCTATGAGAAGTATTTTATTTCTTTCAATTGAATCTATTACCTCCAGAGATGGGGGCACTGTTGCATTAGGCCTGAAGCTGACTTCTTAGTTATCTCTGAGTCTTAGCATTTATGCCTGTAGCTGCAACACTAGCCCTCTTCTGGAACACTCCCCATCCACTGGCTTCATGTCTGCACTGCACCTATTCCCTGTCCTGGCAGATCAGTATAGTGAGCTGGGCCCTCAGCCAATGGTACTCGTGTAACACACACCATCTCACACTGCCTGTGTCTGGGCTAAATGCACTCTGTAGTGTGGGGGCTGAGGAGGGGTGAGATGATTTCACACTACTGGCTGGTGGAGCAGCTCAGCTCCTGTGGAGGAGGCGGCAGTGGGGATGGTGGAGGTAGGATGGTGGAGGAGGCGGCAGTGGGGATGGTGGAGGAGGCAGCAGTAAATAATAGTATTTGTAGTTTCAGGGTTGTACTAGCACTGCTACCATACACTCCCTATCCTATAACAACATGGATCTAGACACATAGACAATGTGTGTAGAAGCACAGTAGCCTATGTCCTGTGTACATTTATTAATTGGACATATGATTTGATGACAATCAAATTGATAAAAACCCGAATCTTAAACAAAGAAAACACAGAATCTAGCAAAAAATAAAACGGATTTCATAGGGCCCTAGAGAGTTTGTCAGGCGAATGATTGTGTGTGTGTGTGTGTGTGTGTGTGTGTGTGTGTGTGTGTGTATGTCTGTTGCGCTGGCCTCCACACTGGCTTCTCTATGTGTGTGTGTGTGTGTTTATGTATCTAAGGAAGGAACCGGAGGTGTGACATTGCTATACCACCCATCCCACACCTCCAATATGTGGTCATATTTCTCTTACTCTCTCTCTCTCTCTCTTTCTCTCTCACACACACACACACACACACACACACACACACACACTGCTCTGTTTGGCCCCCGAAGGTTGCTGTCCTGTCGTTTCACAGCTGCTGCTCCCGGGTTTTGCATGTCATTCACAGGAAGTGATGTCATCACCACCACCCACACCACCACCAGCTTCCCCCACTCTTGCCATGTGGTGCGTTGCCTGGCAACCAGCTAAGTCACATTGTGGTGCAGATTAGCAAAGTGTAATTTCATCTGGAGCGAGCGGATGAGAAGGGGAAAGAGGTGGAGGACACGACTCTGGCCTGTGTGTGTGTGTGTGCGTGTGTGTGTGTGTGTGTCCACAACAGATGGGCTTCTGTGTGAATCACGAGCCACGCACTCCTGCACACAGGCGCACACAAATGCATTCCCAACCGAACATTATTACCACATACTGTGTGTGTGTGTGTGTGTGTGTGTGTGTGTGTGTGTGTGTGTGGTTTGTGTGTGTGTGTAGAGAAAGACTGAATGACGAAACAGAGAAGGAATATCTGCCTCTGCATCAGTGTTTGGTACTCCCCCAGCTTGTATGCAGTTGACATGTAGGAGTTGTGATCCCCCCCCCCCCCCCCCCCCCCCGCCCCCCCCAGTGTGTCTAGAGCTGATGTATTCACGTCAGTGCAGATGACTGAGTTTTACCTATGAAGGGATGTCTGAGGGCTAGAGGATGATGACCTGGCCACAGCCCCTGACGGGCACCCATCACCACCCTCTAGGCTGTAAGCACTGCCCCAGTGCCCATCACCATCCTCTAGGCTGTATGCACTGCCCCAGTGCCCATCACCACCCTCTAGGCTGTAAGCACTGCCCCAGTGCCCATCACCACCCTCTAGGCTGTAAGCACTGCCCCAGTGCCCATCACCACCCTCTAGGCTGTAAGCACTGCCCCAGTGCCCATCACCACCCTCTAGGCTGTAAGCACTGCCCCAGTGCCCATCACCACCCTCTAGGCTGTAAGCACTGCCCCAGTGCCCATCACCACCCTCTAGGCTGTATGCACTGCCCCAGTGCCCATCACCACCCTCTAGGCTGTAAGCACTGCCCCAGTGCCCATCACCACCCTCTAGGCTGTATGCACTGCCCCAGTGCCCATCACCACCCTCTAGGCTCTAAGCACTGCCCCAGTGCCCATCACCACCCTCTAGGCTGTAAGCACTGCCCCAGTGCCCATCACCACCCTCTAGGCTGTAAGCACTGCCCCAGTGCCCATCACCACCCTCTAGGCTGTATGCACTGCCCCAGTGCCCATCACCACCCTCTAGGCTGTATGCACTGCCCCAGTGCCCAGCCATGTATGTCTGATCTGTGCTGTCTCCGCCATCCATGAGGCAAAGTAGGACATAGGTCAGCCACTCTCTGCCGGTCTCACTCTCCTCCCATGTGGATATATGGGATGTGTGTGTGGATCTTCCTCTGTCTCTGCGATCCCTTCTTTCTCTCTCTACCTCATCTCTCTCTCCCCTTCTCCTTTCTCCTCTGACTCACCCTCTGTCTCTCTCTTCCCTCCCCTCTCTCTAGCTCCCCCTTTCCCTTCCACTTGCTCTCTTCTTCTCTCCTCCCCCTCTCTCTCTCCTCTCTCTCTCTCTCTCCACCCCCCCTCTCCCCTCTGTCTCCCCCCCCCTCTTTATCCCCTCTCTCTCCCTCTGGCTGCTGTCTCCCCTCACCCATCTGATGAGGGACTGTTCAGTCACGGCATGCAATGGTTGCTTGTGCGTGTGTATCTGGGTGTGTTTATGTGGTGGCAAGATTAGTTTTCATGCCCAAGTCTCTGTGTGTGTGTGTGTGTGTGTGTGTGTGTGTGTGTGTCTGTGTGTGTCTGTGCGTGTGTGCGTGCGTGCGTGCGTGCGTGCGTGCGTGTGTTGGATGGGGGGACAGAGTGAGAGATTATGACTACTGCTGTGTGTGTTGTGGTTCTGCTTGCGTGTCAGCACTGTATCCGTGTATACTAGACAGCACAAGGTAGTGTGCCTCTGGCTTTGAGAAAGATGAGAAAGAAATGTGGGGGAGAGAGAGAAAGAGAGAGAGAGGGGGGGGGGGGGATGGAGGGAGGGAGAGAGAGAGAGAGAGAGAGAGAGAGGCAAGGGTTAGATGGAAAAAAGAATATGCCAGACAGTGTGAATCACAATATTCCCTCAACCTTTCTCTCTTTCTTTCTGACATATGCACACACACACACACACACACACACACACACACACACACACACACACACACACACACACACACACACACACACACACACACACACACACACACACACACATACACACACATACATACACACATACATACATACATACATACATACATACACACACACACACACACACATACATACACACATACATACACACACACATACATACATACATACATACATACATACACACACACTCACACACACACAGTGAGTGAGAGAGAGGAAAAACAGGATTCTGCCCGAGGAGCTGCTGTATTGTCTATGCGTGTGTTTGATCTGTGGCTATGTAGGTCGTTTAGAACATTTACCCAGAGCTGCACTGTACCTGCTCACAGTGAAGCATCTACACACTCACACACACACACACACACACACACACACACACACACACACACACACACACACACACACACACACACACACACACACACACACACACACACACACACACACACACACACACACACACACACACACACACACACACACACAGTGCCCCATTTTTATGCTCTCATGACTGCGGGGAGATGGACCATTAGGACTGAACATGCTGCTATTACCAAGTCCACACACACACACTCCCCACACACACCACAAACCACACACTCATATTCCTACATACAGACATCATCATAGTAACACACTCATAGCTGTACTAGTCATTTTCACCCACTCTATGAGGCTTCAAATGTGCATGAGTGTATCAAGCTCTTGTCTTCCGCCTCTGACTCTGACACACGGTCTGCCAACTATGTCAGTCTGTGCCATTGCATCAGCTGAATATCACACTCATCTGCACACAGGTAATGCTGTGTGTGTGTGTCTGCGTGTGTGTGTTTGTGTGTTTTGGGAAGTTATTAGTTGATAGTTTGCCGAGACTTGCACAGGTCTGACCCTTAAACAGATTGACACACACACACACACACACTCACATACCAATGTCTAGTGTCTAGACTACCATCATGACAATCTTGGAGAACTTCTAGATCCTTTCTCAATTGTGTGTTTTGAAAAATCGGGCTGAGGACCAATGCCCCTCCCCGTGCTGCGTGAAGACCCCATTGACTACCAGGCCTCCTCCATTTAAAACTAGATTTTAAAGGTGCTATGTGTAAGAACTTCTGTTTAAAACATTCAAAAATTAACTAGAAATCACAACATGTGAAGAAATAACAGCCTTTGGTCTCCCCCACCTTAGCCAAACCTTTTCTTTTCTTCTACTAAGGGAGAGGAGGTAGTAATGCACTGGGCCAAATCTGCTAGCGGTGGGGAATATGAAATCATTCAGCTCTCAAGTCGACAGCTAGTCAGGCTTAGCCCGTTTAAAACCTCTCTATAATAATTTTGATTAGTGATGGCAAAAATAATGTTCCGTCCCAGTCCCACCCCACCTCAGGCTTCAGGATCTTATAATTGTCTGGATTGGGCAGATTTCAGAGGTCGCCTTCAGGCTAATCCTCACACACACACACAGCTCGATTCCACCTCTCCTACAGCATCACCTGGATTAGCCGCCACAGACCTGGAGAAGATGATATAAATAGCTAAGGCGTATGATACGGGCTGCAAGTGAAGCCTGCCTTTTCATGGGTGGCTATCCTTGCCATGTATTGTTAATTGAAGTACTTCATCAACAAAGGTGGAAATTATTAATTTTCCATTCAGACATCTCTTTGAAGTCTAGGGTTGGCAGTCTTTGACTCACATGCCAGAGTGCATGCAAGGTCTTTTTACAGTGGCATGGAAGAGGACATTATAGTCCCAGGGGCTGCTATTTAATTGGTTGCTATTTACCGATTAAATCGTAATTTAAGTGAAATGTTTGTCAAACGTGAAATTATTGAGTAGTAGATTAAGCCAAAAAGTGACATGAAAGTGAAATAATGTTGAAATGATGAGGTTAATAAGGCCTCTGCTCTGAATTCCAAAAACAACAACAACAACACAGGGCTGAACTTTAGTCCTGCAAGTGATCCTGACTGAGCAGCCATCCAATTACTGCACAGATGGAGAGAAATCTACCTAATGCTACCACTACAGCAGATCTTAGCCTACATGTAGCCGATGTCGTCTCACCTTTCAGCCTGGTTGGGTGAAGGGGTGTGGCTTTGTTTTGTAAGTCAACTGAACTGCAGAAGCTTTGTTTTGAAAATATGTGTCAATGTTGAGTGTATAAATGAAGCACAAAATACATTAAGGTGAATTTATTAGAGTAGTTTTATATTCTGACTGACTGTGAAGGTGAGACTACGTGTGTGTGTGTGTGTGTGTCTGTTTAGTGTGTATAAAGCGTGCTAATCTTGACATTTGGAAGGTAGCACTCGAGGCAGGGACTGCGCTCCCCATCGCTCGGCCTCTCTGGCTTTGCGCTGCCATTATAAATCAGGTTAAAATGGCGTTAACAGTAGGAGTGCACATATTGATTGAAAATACTGTGCACATTACAATTCGCTACTCTGTTCCAGCTGTCCACAAAATTGTACATTGGCACAGACCGGGGAAAAATAACGTTGCCAAATCATGCAGTCGTCAATCACTACAAGCTGGTAATTAATAGTAGTGCGTCCTCCAGGAATAGTAGTATTCCATAATGTTCATCCATTACTATATGAGTCATTTAAAAATTCTACAGACGTCACTGCACACAGTATACACAACGTTGCTTTAGCATTAGCATTAGCACAGCCAGCCTTCCACTGTCAAAGTCATACTGTTGCTTTCATTTGGATAGCTGACTAGCAGATCTCTGTGGCTCTGTCAGCTTTGTACAGTTAGTCACCAGGACTGGAACCATAACAGTAACAACAAAACCCCGTAGGATCAGTGTGCTATTGTATTGTGAGGAGGAGCGTTCTTTCAAGCTGAACAGGAAGAATGTAGTATAGTACCCTGGATTGGTATGTGATATTATGAGGAGGTGGGTGTGTTTAGAGAGGTAGGCTATGGGAGGGGCAGCTGGTTCTGGCTGGCCGTGAGGTGACCAGCGTGGGGCGTTTAGTCGGTGGGGGCTGGGAGGAGTGGTGGTGGTGGTGGAGGATTGGTGGTGGTGGTGGTGGGGAGGCGGCGATGCCTGAGAAGTGTGGAGCTGCATATTCACACGCCATTACCAGTCACCACACAGACCACACACACCCCGCTGCCAACCTGACTCCCATACTGATGCGCTCATCTGCAAAGGTGCCTGTGTGTGTGTGTGTGTGTGTGCCTGCGTGTGTGTGTGTGAGTGTATGTGAGAGACGCTCTGAATCTTATTTTTTTTTTCATTATTCCTCATTCAGTTTAGAATATTTCCTGTTTTTCGAGACCTCCTCATAACCTGATGGCTCTGGCAGTGCTCTAATAGGCTGGAGTGGGGGCTCTTCTGTAGACAATAACGCTCTGATTCGCCCCCTTTTCTGTCCTTCAGATCCATTGTGTTTGAAGACCATCCGTCTGGGATGATTCTATCACACTTCAAATGCCAGAACAATGGTTTACTGTTATGCTTGTTGTCATGTTCGTGGTTGTGGGTCGGTCCGCTTTGAGGAGCGCTGGTCCTCGGATCCTCAAGCGGTAATCTAGAAGCCTGTGACTCAGGCAAGCTGTGGTCGAGGTGACTGCATTTGATCACACTGAAAAGAGGAAATTCGTCTTGCTCTCTGAGGAGGGTGAACAGCAGGTTTTGATCAGTCCAGCACAGTGCTTTGTTTTGTTTTGTTTTATTCCCTCCTCCCCCTCCCCTCCCCCCATATAATTTTCTTCACCATGGACACTGTTCAGGCATTTCATATAAAAGGCAGTCCTCTTTTGCTTATTAGAAGCAAATAGAGTGTGTGGGTGGATGTTTGCGTTCATTAATTAATTTATTTTTGGCCTTTTTAAATAGAAGCATAAGCACTGCATACTAGAAAGGCTCCGCAGGTCATTTATTCAGCACAACACAGACCCCAGCCCCTATTATCAGCCATGTATTATTCACACGCCTCCCAGTTTTCACAAGGAATAGCCAGGCACGGAGAAAAAGAGCCACCAAGCTGACTCTCAGAGGGAATAATGAGTAGGTGTGCATGCGTGTGCGCGCGCGCATATGTGTGTGTCAGCACGCACGTGTGTGTGTCTGCACGCGCGCGTGTGTGTGTGTGTGTGTCTGCACGTGTGTGCAGGTGTGCACATGCATATGAGTGAGTACAGTGTGTGTGGGTTTGCATGCATATAAGCTGTCCAGTATAAGGACAAGTATGCGGGTGCACTGAGCTCTCTGCGTGTTAACTCACAGGTTTGTCTCTGTGTCTGCTGCTCTCTGCAGGAAGATCGTCATCAAGTTCGGCAAGAAGAAGAAGCGAAAGCCGGAGTCCTCGGAAGAGCTATCCGACGATGAGCCTCCCCCGCCACGTCGCTCCAAGGAGGATGACTCGGTCAGTCCACCAACACACACACACGCACGCTCTTTCTCTCTCTCTCTCTCTCTCTCTCTGTCTCCATCTTTTTTCCACGCACGTGCACTCACACACGCAGAGTCTTTTACACACTACATACATGCATGTTATGTAGAGACATACACATCAACACACGTGCACTCACACACACACACACACACACACACACACACACACACACACACACACACACACACACACAGACACAGAATCACAAATACAGACACAGAATCACAAATACAGATATCTTTTACACACTTCATACACGCATGTTATGTGCACAGGCAGAGACCTACACATAAACACACGTGGCTCACGAATAGGCTATATGCTTACAGTGTGTCTGGTTCTGATTGAACCCTCCCAAGGCTGTGGAGCTGAAGAATGCTCCCTGGTCCTATGCAGAGCGCTTCCCTCCTAATCAGTCCAGCATGAAAAGGTTGACGCAATGCCGCAACCTGGAGGGCGAGGCGCCACGCATCCCATGGCCGCTCTGTGTTTGGGTTTGCAGCGGGGTTGAGAGGCTCTCTCTCTGTGAACATGCGAGGCAGTGAGAGAGGGGGGGGGGGGGGTGGTGGAGGTTGTGGAGGGGACTTCAGTACTCACTGTATGCCAGTAATGCACATAGTCAAAGGCTGTCTCCTGCTATTGAGATGAGTGAGTAATCGTTCTCTCTTTCTCCCTCTCTTTACCCTGTCTCCCTCTCTCACTTTCTCTTTTCCCCAAACTCCCTCTCCCCCTCTTCCCCTGCTTCTTCAGATATAATTATCCTCATGAAATGGCACCAAGACTTAATTAAAATGGTCTGATAATGACTCATTTAGGTTGATATTTTTCCTCCCCTGTGCCGGGACTGAGGCTGCTCTGCTGACAGCCGTGAGCAATGTCACCTATGGGGAGGAAACACTAGAGGCGTCGTAGCAGCCAGGTCATATACTGCAGTCACGGGATATACCCATACTGACTCGTTAACTTTTAGCCTAGCGACATTTACTGTGTTATATTTGGAGTTGGTCCCCCCCCCCCCACCCCAAACATTCCCCTACATTTCTGAAGGGGTGGTCTCATTATTGGATTAGTAATGATGGGAAAGCATATGCTTAGCTCTTCAACAGACGGTCTGTTCTGAGGCTAATGGAATGAGGCTAATGGTAATGGGAGCCTCTAATTCCTCAGCAGCCATTCCATATTTGGATGTGTTGAGAAACTAGGCAACTTGCTGATACTGGTTAACACTGCATCATGTTTGTTGATATCTGTTTGTATTTTTGTATTTTTAATTGACGGTAGTCCAAAACGTTAACATAGGAACACACAGCACTGTTTTTGCGGTGGGCCATCAGAAAATCCTTTGCTGCTTGTTTGCATTGTGTTATCAGACTGTGGATCCATTCGTTCCTCTTTGCAGCACGGCTTCGCTCACTTTGATGCATGCCCTCCAACAAGCTTTTAAGTTGGAGAATCGTATTCATGTGCTCTTATTAATATCATGCCTGCCTGTCTCGCTGGAAGGTGTGTGATAATTAGACCCTAATGGTGAAACACCTTTGTTAATTATCTTGTGATTGGCGGAATCATGTCAGTGCTCGCAGTGACAACTTAATTAAATCTAAACCCAGCCCTATAATTATTGGATAATGGGTCAGTGACATCATGGCTAAACACTCGCTAGTCAGAAAATTGGAATGCTGCATGGTGGTCAAGGGAGGTTTTCCATACGGTCTGAAATCTAACTAGGACTTCGAATGAGTAAGAGAAGTGTTGCTCTTTTAGACATTTAAGTTTTTTTTTCTCTGTGTGTCTGTGTGTGTGTGTGTGTGTGTGTGTGTGTGTGTGTGTTGCAGAAGCGGAGGTCTAACCGGCAGGTAAAGAGGAAGAAGTATGCAGAAGATGGCGAAACACGCGTGTCGGATGAGGAAACGAAGGTCGTAGTCAAAGCCAAGAAGGCCAACACTGGAGCACGCAAAGACCCTGCTGTGCAACTGTTTGTGGTAATGACTTCTCCCATTTTATCTTTCAAAACAATATCATATGTACGTATAATGTACAATACATCACATACATAATATGCATATGGAATAAATGCACAGAAACAAAAAAACAATATGCAATAGTAAATGTAAATGTATAAACACAATGTGCTAGTCTAGGCTTCATTCATGAGTGACTTTGTCTTGCCGATGAAAGTGACCTGATCAGCGGAGTTGATTTGTCATTGTGTATTCTCTCATCTCCAAAATACCCCCCCGGAACCTTCCGTGCTCCCCTAGATGGTAATAATTTACAGATCTATTGGCCTTTAATGTTACTTCTCATTTCCCTTGTCTCTGTTGATCAGAGCAGTTCAAATGAACTTTGTTCTTTGTCTTTTGACGTTTTCTTCTCCACTTCTGCCCTTCCGCCTAGTTGTGGTGCTGCAGTGTTGAATGTGTGTGGTAGATTTTAAAGGCATTAGTTCAATTAAGTCTTATTGCTGTGTGTTAAACACGCTAATGCTGTATGCTATCCCTACAGGAGAACCCAAGTGAAGAAGAAGGTGCCGTTGTCGACAAAATCATGAACTCACGCATTGCCAAGAAAGAGGTACATGCTACAAAACTACCATACACACCTTATTTCACTCTTTTTTTGAGGCACCCTTTCTAAACACAGTCATACTGAACCGGTGCGTCACTGGTTCTTTTACTGCCTCCGCCTTATATATTGATCCTTCTGTTTTCTTCCTGTTGTCTCCCCCCCCTCTGTCTGTTTGTTTCTCCTCCACAGGTCTCTCCCGGTGTGCTGGTTGAAGTGGAGGAGTTCTTTGTAAAGTACAAAAACTAGTAAGTCGCAATATTTGTTCTTTTGTCGTGTTGATTAATTATTCCCATGAGACATTGCACGGCCCTATTCATCACGCTTAGCATCAGCTAAACACTGCACATGGCTCACATAGCACCAGATCTGAGGGAGGACATGTCTGACTTGAAGCCTTTCATACAGTAACACTGTTGTGTGTGTTTAGTGTTTAGTCCACCACATTTAAAGGAGCTCTTTCATGAACATGGCAAGGTGGTCTCTGTGGACTCTACAAAAAGTGCCACACTTTGATGACTGTTGTTGCTCATTATTATATGTCCCTCTCTCTGTCTATCACATTCCAACACACACACACACACACACACACACACACACACACACACACACACACACCCACACACACACACACTTTCTCTTTCTTCCTGTCTCAATTACACACATACACACACTCACCCTCTCTCTCCTTCTCTCCCCCCCAGCTCTTATCTCCATTGTGAGTGGGCCACGGAGCAGCATCTGGAGAAGGATAAGAGGATCCAGCAGAAAATCAAGCGCTTCAAAATAAAGCAGGCGCAGCGAGCACACTTCTTCGCAGACGTAAGCCACACATCTGTCTCTCTCTATCTCCATCTCTGTCTCTGTCTCTGTCTCTCTCCCTCTCTCTCTCTCTCTCTCTCGTTCTCTCCTTTCTGCCTCTGATGTATGTGTGTGTACCTAGAGTGCTGTTCCCCCCACCTCTCCCTAATACGTGCTCTTGCCTCTCGTGTGGTTGGCAGATGGAGGAGGACCCCTTCAACCCGGACTACACGGAGGCAGACCGGGTGCTTGAGGTGTCCTATTGTGAGGACAAGGACACTGGAGAGGTAGGGCCCCTCTGTCCACAGGATAATACTCAATTCCACTCAAATTTGGGCATGTCTTTCTCTGGGATACAGTCTCATTTATCTTGTTTGCAGCTGAAAAGGGTTGTGTGTGTGTGTGTGTGTGTGTGTGTGTGTGTGTGTGTGTGTGTGTGTGTGTGTGTGTGTGTGTGTGTGTGTGTGTGTGTGTGTGTGTGTGTGTGTGTGTGTGTGTGTGTTTGTGTGTCTCTGTGTGTACTCCTTTGTGTGTCTGTGTGGACTAAGGCTGTGCTCATTTAGATTATAAAGGATGTGGGTGTTGAGCCTATGCTCTCTTTTCCTGTTGAAGGGTTGGTGTGTTTGTGTGTGTGTGTGGACAAGAGAGAGATAGAGAACATGTGTCGTAAGCCGAAGGTTATTTTATGAAGGTTATTTTTTTGCACCCACGAGTGCTCTGTCCTTTCTTTGTCTTTTATTATTATTATTATTGTTGTTGCTGTTGCTGTTGTGTATGCTCTTTCCCTGGTGTGTGTGTGCCTGCACAGGCCCTCGGCCTAAAGGGAACGCAGTGTCACTTTGCTCTGCATGTTTTTATGTATTTCATGTGTGGTGTGACCACAAGCAAATTGTGTGTGTTTGTAAGTGTGTATCCTGTGTTCTGATTAATCCTGTGTAACTCTGCGGTGGTCCTCTGCTCTGTGTGTGTGTGTGTGTGTGTGTGTGTGTGTGTGTGTGTGTGTGTGTGTGTGTGTGTGTGTGTGTGTGTGTGTGTGTGTGTGTGTGTGTGTGTGTGTGTGTGTAGCCGGTGGTGTACTACCTGGTGAAGTGGTGCTCCCTGGCGTATGAGGACAGCACGTGGGAGCTGAAGGAAGATGTGGACCCGACTAAGATAGAGGAGTTTAAGCAGCTGCAGGCAGCCAAGCCAGACTCACGCAGGATGGTATGACTTTCTCTCAGACACACACACACACACACACACACTTATTGTCATTCTCTTTCTCTCCATTAATTATCTCACATTCATGCTAGTAGTCATCCTGGTTGTCTGATTGTATACAGTTATGCATAGTGACAACTTCTTAATCATGCCCTTACACACCACATACACACACACACACACACATGCATTCACACATATGTGTATCATAGTATAGACATTTTCTAACTTAATGCCATATACACATATCTATACAAAAGCATGAACACAGTGTCCTATGTGTTTATCCACACACATCTCCATCACTTTCTCTCTGACTCACTCTTTGGCTTCCCTCTTGTCTTGTCTCATCTATCCCTTCCGTGTACCTCTCTCAGGATCGGCCCCCGGCCAGCCTGTGGAAGAAGCGCGAGCACTCAAGGGAGTACTGCAACAGCAACATCCTCAGGGACTACCAGCTGGAGGGGGTCAACTGGCTGCTCTTCAACTGGTACAACAGGTCAGTGAGGCCCGACCGGCCCCAGCCAGGCCCATCCCTACCCCCTCCTTCCCCAGGAGTTAGCACTCCGTCGGGGGCTCTGTTTATCTCCGACACTGAGAGCCAGCGACAGTGCCAGACCATGGCTCCATTCCAGCGCTCTTTTTCTCTCCACTGCTTGCCAGCAGTGTCTAGTGTTCTTGTGGTCAGTCTCAGCCATGTGCCTAGATGCAAGCAGTGTAGATGACCGGGAAGTGTTGGGGCTGTACTGGACTCAGTCAGACCAGTCAAGGAGGGGCTCGCTGGAGGTGGTGTTGGTGTTTTGGGACTGAAGGGGTATGGCATGGCAGTGTTAGTGAGCAAAGTGTGTGTGTGTGTGTGTGTGTGTGTGTGTGTGTGTGTGTGTGTGTGTGTGTGTGTGCGTGTGCGTGTGTGTGTATGTGGTTGTGGTTCGGTGGTCTGTGTGTGCCGGCGGCCTGTTGCATGACGCCATAGCAGAGTGTATTTGCATGTCTCGTGCGGGCTGTGACAGGCTCCGCTCACAGACCGGTGAGAGGAAGGGAGGGAGGAAGAGAGAGGAGAGGGAGAGGGAGAGGTGCACGCTTCCGTGTGCCAGATTGCTAACTAGTGCAGAAGAGAAGCCAGTGAAGCGTTGCGCTGACGGCGTGTCTGTGCCAGCCACATGTCTGAGACACACACACACACACACACACACACACACACACACACACACACACACATTCTGTCACTCACTCACACTCTGGCAGGCAGACATACAAACATCCCCACTGATGCGCATGGGCACACAAGGACACTCACACTTTGCCTCTCACACATGCACAGACAAACAGCAAACACGCAAACACAGACAGATACACACACACAGACACAAGCACACACACACACACACACACACACACACACACACACACACACTCCAGCCCTCCAGAAAACCATTCTGAATCCGTCCCACCCCCTCTTTGGCTGCATTCAGCGCTCTTATTTTCAAGGCCAAATTTTTTTTTTCTTCTTTTCTTTTGGCCTCGTCCATTTGAACCCTATTGGTTTCAGCACCCCTCGAGAGTCTTAACTTGTGCGAACAGCTGTCATGTTTGCTAATCAGCTAACACCTTGGATTTAGAGCGACAACAACATTTCAGACGCGTTTCGATCCACCACCAGCTTCCGTTTGTTTTTTGCACTGTGGATTGTCGCAGAGTTTCTCCAAGTGTGTGTGTGTGTGTGTGTGTGTGTGTGTGTGTGTGTGTGTGTGTATGTGTGTGTGTTTGTGTGTGTGCAAGTGGCAGTGGGCGTGTGCATGTGCGCATGGTCAAATTCCTCTGACAGAGGGTGTGTTCATATGAATTGCAAAACACGTTGCCACACCAAGCTTGGAGATGAGCCAAGCAGGCCAACGGGCTGAGTTGTGGAATGGGAATATCTCCACTTAGCAATTAACGTCAAGACTTTTTAAATAAAAGCCCCCCTTCTGGAGCGAAGGGGGTCTGCTTGATACAGGGAGAAATCTGAGGGAGAACTAGTCCGTATCACACCAGCGCTAAGCTGTCCCTCTGAGGAGGAGCTGTCTGTCTGGCAGAGGCTGATCGCTGAAGGTTAGCCATGCTCCAGGCAGGCTGAGTGTTGTGCGGAGTTCACATGTATTATTAACCGGGAGCAGGAGGACTTGTAAGGGAAAAAGGGCATTGGTAGAGATAAAACAGTAAAAAAAAGGGTGAAAGAGGAGGCTGTTTGTTTCTAGCCAGTGCATGTCGAGTTAGTGGCGACTTCCAGAATCAAATGCTTCCCTGGAGCATATAGCAGTTACATACTAATGTAATCAGATCATGGTCAAGCAGAACTCACATTTCGACTGTAGCCAATCCCAGGCTAACCCCAATCTGGGTATAAAATACTCTTAATACTGCTGCTGCAGCTTGCCACACATTTATTTATCAACCAGTATGTGAGTGTGTGCTAAGGCATGTGTGTTTGTGTTTACAGGCGGAACTGCATCCTGGCGGATGAAATGGGCCTGGGCAAAACCATCCAATCCATCACATTCCTGGAGGAGATCCAGCGCACGGGCATCCGTAGGCCCTTCCTCATCATAGCGCCGCTCTCCACCATCGCCAACTGGGAGCGCGAGTTCCGTACGTGGACCCACATCAACGTCATCGTCTACCACGGCAGCATGGTCAGCCGTCAGATGCTGCAGCAGTACGAGATGTACTTCAGGGACGCCCAGGTGAGCTGCTCCGCCCGTTTGTCTGTCTGTCTGTGTCTGCCTGTCTGTCTGTCTGTCTGTCTGTCTGTCTCAGTCATCCTTTAGCACTGAGATTCAGGATTTACTATGTCTGCCCAAACGGTGGATTGGGGGTTTAATTTACCCTGCGCTTGCTACACTCTGGGATTTACTCTGCTCCTTCCAGAGCCTGGGACTTACCCAGCATGTGTCCAGGTGTGGGAATTAGCAAGCGATCACACACAGGGTGTAGTCAGCCACTGAAGAGGGACAGCATTTACACTGCAAAAAATCAGCCTTCAAAAACAAGAAAAAAAAGTAAAAAAATGGGGTATATTCTATCACTTAAAATAAGCTAAATTATCTGCCAACAGAACAGGAAGATTTGACTTACCAAGACTTTGTAAAAAAAGTAAAAATATCTAGCCTCAAAGAACCCAAATATATCTTAAAACTAGTGTGGCCAGACTGAAAACAAGTACATTTGTCAAAATATTTAAGAATAATTTTCTCAATATGTAGGAACACGTGCTTATATTCACTAAATGCTAGCACCATCATCTTGAAATGAGGCTACATGCTAGGCAATGTATCTTGAAATCAGTACAGCTACACCAAAAACAAGTACATTTGCCTATATACCAAAATATTTAAGAATTATTTTCTCAATATGTAGGAAAATGTGCAAGATTCAGCAGATGCTAGCACCATCATCTTGAAATGAGTACATACTAGGCAATTTATCTTGAAATCAGTACAGCTACACTAAAACAATTACATTTGCCTAAATAAAAAAAATGTAAGAATGATTTTCTCGAAATGTAGGAAAATGTGCTTATATTAAGCAAATGCTAGCACCATCATCTTGAAATGAGGCTACATGCTAGGCAATTTATCTTGAAATCAGTAAAGCTTCATTAAAAAAAGATACATTTCCTGGCATGTAGACTCATTTCAAGATGATAGTGCTAGCATTTGCTGAATTTAAGCACATATTCCTACTTATTGAGAAAAAATTCTTAAATCTTTTGGGTATATAGGCAAATGTACTAGTTTTTAGTGTAGATGTACTGATTTCAAGATAAATTGCCTAGCATATAGCTTCATTTCGAGATCATGGTCCTAGCATTTGCTGAATATAATTAAATTTTTCTACATTTTGAGTAAATCATTCTTACATTTTTTTTGTATTTAGGCAAATATACTTGTTATTAATGTTGCTTTACAGATTTCAAGATAAATAGCCTGGCATTTAGACTCATTTCAAGATGATAGTGCTAGCATTTGCTGAATTTAAGCACATATTCCTACTTATTGAGAAAATAATTCTTAAATCTTTTGGGTACATAGGCAAATGTACTTGTTTTTAGTGTAGTTGTACTGATTTCAAGATAAATGACCTAGCATATAGCCTCATTTCAAGATGATGGTGCTAGCATTTGCTGAATATAAGCACGTTTTCCTCATTCACTTTAACCTGCTAAAGGATGATAAAGTCTGTTCTTAAAGCAAAAGTTTGACTTAGTTTAATACTGTCTTTGCACTGTATAGTATTTTGTCTACAGGAATACATAATTGCTGTGCTGTAAAATAATGTTTTATAGATCAGAAGGACAAGATGCTTGAAATAAGAAATTCTGACTTTGACAAAGCAGTTTTGTACTTATAATGCCTTACAATTATGACAATTCTAGTTTCAAGCATTAACGTGCTCAGAACCAGTAATAAAATCTCAGTAACAAGTAATAAAACCTTATTAAGATAATTAAGGACTGAAACACTTGAAGCAAGTGAAATGCTCTAACATAAAAAATGCCTGGTAAGAAGAAATATCTTGTCAGACAAAAACAAGCATATATTGCCTTGAGTGAAGATATTTCATCTTACTAAGATTTCACTTTTTGCAGTGTAGCGAGTACCTTATTAGGTCCAGGATTCAGTCTCAGTGCAGTACTGTGCTCGTCTTAGTCTGTGCATCATCATCAGCGGTCATATCGAGAGTCAACATGTTGTGAAGGGTGTCATCTTTGAGATGCAGTGAGGGTGTGCCAAGATGTGTGTCATTGATTATGTACAGATTTCAGTCAGGATATCCCTGGGTGCAAGACTTGTCTTTGTTGAAAGTCAGATGATGCTGTCCTGGCAAATTACACTAGCAGTGTGCCTCATTCATTCATAAAAATAATAGAAAGGCAGGCTAATAGACAGACATTTGAAATCTGTATGCAGCTAGTAGTTTATTTAAGGAAAAAAAATTCCTCCAAAAAGGACATCGCACACAAACACACACACACACAGAGACAGACAGGAGTGCGACTGGTGGCAGTTGTCTTGGCGCTGGCCTCGGGCACAGCCTGCTAGTTGAGGGACTGAGCCGCTGGCTGCCTGTGTGATTCACACTGACAGTCCTCAGTACAGAGAGGCCTGCTCGCTACATACACACACACACACACACACACACACACACACACACACACACACACACACACACACGATGACATCATGTCCCACTGGGGCTGCCACTGACGGCTTAGATCATCCCAGCATCTTCCAGGGATGGAGAGAGGAAGGCGGAGGAGGAGGGAGCGGGAATGAAAGTGTTTATAGAGAGAGACAAATGTAGACAGACATATGTAGTGTGTGTCTGGGTGCAGTGGGAATGAATAAATACACAAGGAGAGTTCACACGGTGTGCCTTATGTTATAAAGGAGATTGCTGACACCTGCTCTGTGAAGCTTGTGAAAGTCATCGCTGTAGTTGGCCCTTTCTATGAGTCATGTGTGTTTGGGTTTGTTTCTCTAGGAACACAGGTTCTCAAATGGCCTAGTTCGTATGAGAGCCACTAATCTAGCCACAGGTCTTAACCAATCAAAGTAGCGTCTACTCACAGAGCAAAGATCCCAGGGATAGCTTTTATCAAAACAGCAGCAGCACTCAAAGTAGCATCTTCTATGTGAGCTATATTATCTGATGTTACCTTTAAGTATTCAAACTAGCATCTACTCAAAGACCTAAGGTACCTAAGGTAGCTTTTACTCAGAGACCACAGGCACCCAAAGCAGGAGTAACTCATCCCGACTTCCTGACAGAAGTTGACCTGTCTGCCCTGGTTTTACTGACTCATTGCTGTTCTGGACTGTTCTAGGGCCGGCCAATCAGAGGGGCGTACAAGTTCGATGCGTTAATCACCACCTTTGAGATGATCCTGAGTGGCTGCCCGGAGCTCAACGCCATCGAGTGGCGCTGCGTCATCATCGACGAAGCCCACCGCCTCAAGAACAAGAACTGCAAGCTACTCGAGGGCTTCAAGCTCATGAATCTGGTAGGGAGGGTTCATGTTTATGTTATGCCATGTTATGGCCATGTTTGTGTCCTGTGAGACTCCTGTGAGACTCTCAGCACCCTGAATAATCTAGGCCCTCTCATTAGCCTGCCTGTGTTCTCTTTGATATGGGTGCCAATGACTTGTCAAAACCTATAGCCTATTTAACAGTTACATTATGAACAGTGTGAACTAGTGTTCATTTCGTCAGCAATTTTTTTATTCAATCGTAGTCCTTCCGTATTCCGCCATAGATTTCGTCAACAAAATTAAAACTAGTGTGAACATACGTAACGTAAATATGTTGATTTGTGAATTGAATATGTTGAATATTATGTGACTATAGCTGGAAGCTGGGAAACTGAAACCTCCATACTTGCTTCAACTCACCTTCTAATCAGTGTCTCCAAAATGGTATATGCTATAGTACAGTGAAGGCATACAGATTATGCCAAGGAGATAAAGACATGATCTAGACATTGCTTTTTGCTATACCTGAGGTGAATGAGCAGTAATGCTTGTATACTGTATCCACCTTTAGTACTGGATGAGTCTTTAGTAAGAGTGTTTGAGTGCGCTGACCTTGAGCCCTGTGGCTGCTGACTGTAGGAACACAAGGTCCTCCTGACGGGCACCCCACTGCAGAACACTGTGGAGGAGCTCTTCAGCCTGCTGCACTTCCTCGAGCCCCAGCGCTTCCCCTCTGAAAGCACCTTCATGTCGGAGTTTGGGGACCTCAAGACCGAGGAGCAGGTATGCACTCCAAAGGAAGCGTGTGTTTGTGTGTGTGTGTGTGTGTGTGTGTGTGTGTGTGTGTGTGTGTGTGTGTGTGTGCACGTGTGCATGTGGGCTGGCAGGTGTACGGTGTGTGTTTGTTTTGGCAACAGTATGATCAGGAAGAAGTAGTAGTTTGGTGGTTATAGTCTGCTTGACTTTGAAACTAAATTAGGTGAACAAGCGGCCTCTTGCATGACGCCATAGCAGAGTGTATTTGCATGTGTCGGTGCGGGCTGTGACAGGCTCCGCTCACAGACGGGTGAGAGGAAGGTGAAAACGTTTTGTTAAATCTGAATTTGAATTTGTACTGCAGCTTGAAATATGGCCTATAATTCCTGTATGCTTGAGTTGGTCTGATTTCCCCACAGTATTGGTGGGCCTTTCTTGGGTTTAAAAATGTGTCTGTGTGTGTTATAGTTTTAACTTTGTGTGTGTGTGTGTGTGTGTGTCTGTCCATCCTCAGGTCCAGAAGCTGCAGGCTATCCTCAAGCCCATGATGCTCAGGAGACTGAAGGAGGATGTGGAGAAGAAGCTGGCTCCCAAAGAGGAGACCATCATCGAGGTGGAGCTGACCAACATCCAGAAAAAGTACTACCGCGCCATCCTGGAAAAGAACTTCTCCTTCCTGGCCAAGGGCGCTGGCCAAGCCAACCTTCCCAACCTGGTCAACACAATGATGGAGTTGAGGAAGTGCTGCAACCACCCCTACCTCATTAAAGGTACAATGCACACTTTCAGTCATCGCTTGGATCTAGTGAAAGTGTTTGTTTGTGTTACGGTTTCACATGAAAGTCTACCATTAGTATGTAAAACCATTTAAAAAAAAATAATTTTTAAGTCCTCGCAATGGTAAACGGAAGGTCTAAAAAGGAATACAAAGATGGAGGAAAAGGGAAGATCATTCATCATTGAGTTTGTAATCTTTGAGAATGGCCATTGGCAGTAGTTCTGACCATGAGGTTTACTGAGTCACTGAGTGCACTCCAAAAATACTAGATGAATAGGGAGCCAGTCTGCAACCACCTGACCTTGGCGCATTGTGTTACCTCCTGGTATGAAATGCGCCGTATAAATAAAGTTTGATTTGATTTGATTTTGATTTGATTTGATTTGATCTGACCTCTCTCCCCCCCCTCCTTCCCCCAAGGGGCCGAAGAGAAGATCCTGGAAGACTTCCGCGAGGTCTACAACCCCGTCGCCATGGACTTCCACCTGCAGGCAATGGTCCAGTCTGCGGGTAAACTGGTTCTCATTGACAAGCTGCTGCCCAAGATGAAGGCCGGTGGTCACAAGGTCCTCATCTTCTCCCAGATGGTGCGCTGCCTGGACATCCTGGAGGACTACCTCATCCAGAGAAGGTGAGACGGACAATTTTTTACAGTAGAGGTTCCCCCTGCACTCATTTTTATTCATCGCACTCCTTCCCATTCATAGTCATAGTCCCAGGACTTTTGCTCCCCCTCTCTCTCTCATTTTTGTTTCCTCCACCACCATAGCCTTGCTTGGTCACATAAACACACCCTGCACCAGAGCGGAGTGAAGTGGGGCTTAGCGGTGTTTGCTAGCTGGCGTGCAGGCAGGGCCTGGGCAGGGTTCAGCAGCAGGGCACAGACCCCCTGGGGATTCCCTCATCAGACAGCCAGAGCCAGGGGCCGCTGGAAATGGGTCACTGTGTACAGGGGGTGGGGGGGGGGGGGAGAGGGTAGGTGGAGGGCGGTTCGGTGAGGGTGGATGGTGAAGGGTGGGGTGGGTTGTGGGGGTGTCTAGGCCAGGGCCTAAAGTCCTGGGAAAGCGGCTTTCCCCGAAAAACAAAAAGGGCTGAATCACCTTGTGCTGTTGGTCCCAGAGAAATAGAGAGAAAGTGTGTGCGAGAGAGAAAAGAAGACATATGGAGATGTGGATGTATTTTGGGAATATACAGGTTTTATATACATTTATGTAAATGTATGCTTTGGCAGTGTGCTGTATAGTTATCATGCCTAAAACATGCACTGTGGAATTGAAACTGAAATTTACAAGGAAGTGCATTGATGATGGGCGTTGTAGATGGAGCAGGGTAGTTGGACCGCACATCCTCAGCAGTGTCTACGAGAGTGGAACTGAACTCAACTTCTCCTGAAAATACATGCTCCGCAGCTTGTCCCTCAAAAAGATGAAGTGACATTCTTAACATGCTGATCCTTTCTGTCAGGTTCAGCTAGTATTGATCTCTGCTTTCGTGTGTGTGTGTGTGTGTGTGTGTGTGTGTGTGTGTGTGTCTGTCAGATACCTCTACGAGCGAATAGACGGGCGAGTGCGCGGGAACCTGCGGCAGGCGGCCATCGACCGCTTCAGCAAGCCGGACTCGGACCGCTTTGTGTTCCTGCTGTGCACGCGGGCCGGAGGACTGGGCATCAACCTGACCGCCGCCGACACCTGCATCATCTTCGACTCGGACTGGAACCCACAGAACGACCTGCAGGTGAGCTGCCAGGAAGGGACTACGTTCAAACGACGAAGTGTTCCTCACAGCTCACATCACACGTGTGCTGAAGTATTTGACCACTGCGTTAAACAGAGCAAGATGTTAACAAATCTAGTGAGGTTAAAATAATATTCGGCTTCGGCCCATGATGCTAAAAGCATCCAAGTCTCTGTATTGGGTTTCAGTGGTCACACTGCTGTGAAAGGATTGTCTGTATCATGAGTTTCATTTGCTATTCCATTTCAAGTGTCTGTTGTGTAGTTTTTACTTGATCAGTCCTACATGTTGAGTTCATGTGTTGATGTGTCCAGGCCCAGGCTCGCTGCCATAGGATTGGTCAGAACAAGGCGGTGAAGGTGTACCGGCTGATCACGCGCAACTCGTACGAGAGGGAGATGTTCGACCGGGCCAGTCTCAAGCTGGGCCTGGACAAAGCCGTGCTGCAAAGCATGAGTGGACGGGACAACAGCCTGGGCGGCGGGGTAAGGCTCTTGCACCTGCTAAATCATGCGCTACGCATGTCCAAATGCTAATGTGTTGTACTGTATGGGACAGCTTCTTTAGCTTCATTAGGTCTTTGATATTTAAACACCTGTCGATGCCACTTCTACTGTGAAGGTATTAATCTGAGGAGAAATATTTTGCTATCTTATTTATGAGTAGCATCAATTTGAAACTGATAATATTTTGCTATGTTATTTAACATGAGTAGCATCAATTTGTGTGGTATTTTCTGATGTAGCTTTGCTTGATCAGACCCTGAATGTTGAGTAATTTCCCCACATCCCTCCGGGCAAGTCAGTTAGACACGTTCCTAAGCCCCGTCCGACCTTTTGAACTTGTTTTCCTGTGTGTGTCCAGGGGCAGGTCCAGCAGCAGCTCTCCAAGAAAGAGATCGAGGACCTGCTGCGCCGTGGGGCCTACGGGGCCATCATGGACGACGAGGACGAGGGAGCCAAGTTCTGCGAGGAGGACATCGACCAGATCCTCCAGCGCAGAACTAAGACCATCACCATCGAGTCCGAGGGACGAGGGTCCACCTTTGCCAAGGTAGGACATCGAATGCTTGTCCACGCAATGGCACAGAATGAGTGACTGACTGAAATTGCTGCAACTGTTTTGGTACTGGTTGGATTTCCATGATGTCAGGCAGTAGTGTGTATGCTGACGTAGTTTATGGCAGATTCTCAGCCTGTCCTATGATTCTCCATTCTGTCTCATTCTTCCTGTTTGCTGTGTCACTGGTTTCCCTATAATGATATCAGAATGAGTCAAACTAATGTTTGCTTAGTGACCCAGTTCGCATTGTAGGAGTTACAGTACATGAGGCAATCAGTGAGCTGGATTAAGACATGATTGCAGAAACATAGATCATGTCATGCAAAAGCAATGGCCTGTCATTGGTTGCTCTCTCCATCAGTTAGCAGGCCCCGTCTATTTGAAGTAGGTGGTCCTTGGCTAAGGAAGAAGACAGTGTGGCCCAGATATCATGCTGATTTGTCTCAAGTCTGACATGTGAGACGAGCCTCAATATTTTGAATGCGGCCTCTCAGTATTTTTCAGTGTCAGAGCAGGGAGTAGGATAGGCAGTGGGATTTGGACCACATCCACTACTCATTCAGTCCCCTTCTCCAGGTTGCTTTTGTCATACAGTCTGTGTTTTTCATTAAGCTGTTCACTAAATGACGATAGCGGATTTGAGTCAATGGGTTGCATATGTAAAAAAAATCACTGTTGTCAGTATTGTACAGCACTGGTGTCCAATTTATATCTGTTTAGTGTGTGTCTGACGTGCTGACGTAGTTTATGGCCGATTCTCAGCCTGTCCTATGATTCTCCATCTTGTCTCATTCTTCCTGTTTGCTGTGTCAATGTCAGCTGGTTCCCCAGTAATGTTATAGAGTCTCCTGTAGTGCACAGCCGTACACTGCTTCACCTCTTTCCCCGCCCCTCTGCAGGCCAGTTTCGTAGCATCAGGGAACCGCACGGACATCTCTCTGGACGACCCCAACTTCTGGGACAAGTGGGCCAAGAAGGCAGAGATCGACATGGAAACAGTCAATGGCAGAGTAAGTGCTGGCAGGCAGATCACAGCCAGCAGCACGTCTTTTTAATGTGCAGCCACAAGATACAAACGAAATAGAAACACAAGGTTCTCATCGAGAAACAATTGTTAATAAAATAGAGATGCGTTTCCAACACCATATTTGAAAGTGATTTTCAGACTCAGGAGCCGTCTGTAAACGCTCACATGTTTCGATGTAAGGCCCTAACCCCGATGGTTTGCGTTAGCAGAACAGCCTGGTGATCGACACGCCTCGCGTGAGGAAGCAGACGCGGCCCTTCAGCTCCACTAAGGACGAGCTGGCGGAGCTGTCGGAGGGCGAGAGCGACAGCGAGGACAAGCCCAAGCTGCGCCGGCCCCACGACCGCCTCAACAGCTACGGCCGCACCGAGTGCTTCCGCGTGGAGAAGAACCTGCTGGTGTACGGGTGAGTCGGCGCCTGGCCATGGCCCCGCAGTGCATGATGGCAGTCTACAACACAATATGACTATATTACCCCTAGATTAACGAACGCAGAAAACCTACAGACTCTTAAAACCTGTAGAGTCCTTCAGTTGTTTGTACAGCGTGGAGATAAATGGCATATTCTGGTAATAAGCTTACAATAATACATCTAAACCAGGTAGTCAAACCCTTCAGGAAATTGTCAATACTTGTTCTAGGTTTGCTAGATTAGGAATATAGCTATAACATACATTGGCATGCATTGGCTACATTGTTCACCGTCTCTGTCCTTGTGTGTTGATGTGTTGTGGTGACTAGGTGGGGGCGTTGGAAGGACATCCTGCTGCATGGGCGCTTCAAGCGACCGCTGAGCGAGCGCGACGTGGAAATGATCTGCCGTGCCCTGCTCGCCTACTGCCTGGTGCATTACCGTGGTGACGACAAGATCAAGAGCTTCATGTGGGACCTGATTGCCCCCACTGAGGACGGCCAGACCAAAGAGCTCAAGAACCACCTAGGTAATAACCGCACACACACACACACACACACACACACACACACACACACACACACACACTAGGGATGAGCAGTATGCATTTATTAGGGCCGATACTAGGCTCTCAATATCTATTGGCTTAGGATTGCCAATAACCAATCATTTGGGCCGATATTCATTTATCATATTTGTTTGTTGCAAAAACAAAATACATAAAGAGAATTATAATGAGTTGCGAATGCTTTCTACAAGACACAACAGACAATGTGCAGGTCTTACACCACCTGGGAATATTATTATTTTTAAGATTAATCATTAGAAAAAAACCTGTGAAATGTATGTCTAAATCTATACCTTTAAAAGGCAAATGAATGGCACCAACGATGACATTGCCTGAGGGAGCAAAAATGGCATGAAGCTAACGTTAACCAGCTAACCAGCTAACTTAAAAAAAGGCTGAGCTACTGTTTCGCCATAAATAAGGTTGCATTCATAACGTTACGTTCCTTCTTAAGATAGGCAATCTGACTAAAATGTGCCGGTGTTAATTTTCTAAAATGAGATGTTGAAGTATAAAATTGGGAAAATGAAACGATTGACCGACCTGTGCCAGTTAAAGTGCAGTGAGTGTCTTCCTCCTATGGTACTCCCCAGTTGTCTTTGCTACAAGTGTTATAGTCATGGTTCCCAACCTGGAATTTCCAGAAATAACTGTTAATAAAACATTTAAGTAAATAAAAAAGAAAGAATAAAATATAAATAGTTCTAGTTGAACTCTGCATGCAAGTAAACCTGCCATACATAGCATAAACACAAGAGGGTGCTTTTGGACAAATATCAGCAAGTGTCAAAACTGATATATCGATCACACACATACTTAGATTCATGCATGTCTACATCACATTCTTAGACCGTCCTTCAGTCACACGCCCATCCTGCCACAAAATACTTACTCACACCCACGTCCTTGCCTGGCACTCTCACACTCACACATACACACACACAAACACACACACACACACACACACACACACAAACACACATTCTAGGCTCACCCATGCAGCCCCACCACACAGCAGAACCTCCATGAATCCCCCACGGGCTTGAGGAATGATGGCTGGCTGAGTCTCAGCTCAATAAAAGATGCATGATTTGCAGCCGCAGATTAACTCGCTCCCAGTAGCACCGGCGCAATCCCAGTGTTTGCTCCCACCATCAGAGAGAGAGGGAGAGAGAGGGATGGAGATGGAGACAGAGGGAGATGGAGAGAGAGGGAGATGGGGAGAGGGATAGAGAAACAGGGATGGAGAGAGAGGTAGATGGGGAGAGGGAGATGGAGAGAGAGGGACATGGGGAGAGAGGGATGGAGAGAGAGGGAGATGGAGAGAGAGGGATGGAGAGAGAGGGACATGGGGAGAGAGGGATGGAGAGAGAGGGACATGGGAGAGAGGGATGGAGAGAGAGGGACATGGAAAGAGAGGGACATGGAAAGAGAGGGATGGAGAGAGAGGGATGGAGAGAGAGAAAACATAGATTTCCTCATCGATCCACCGGAGAGAGAGAGGGGCCCACCGCAGTGCTGCATTCTGCTGACATTTTCTTATGAAAAATTTCCCCATTGCAAACACCATACGTCTTACTCCGCCGAGAGAGTGTGTGCTCATACAACCGGGTGCGGGAGGGTGTTTGTGTGTGTGTGTGTGTGAGAGGTGGGAGGGTGGACGATTAATGATTTCCTCCCCTCCTCCTCCTCCTCTTCTTCCTCGCCTCTCCAGGCCTCTCCACGCCAGTGCCTCGGGGCAGGAAGGGGAAAAAGATGAAGATCCAGTCGACAGGCTTCGACATCCAGAAGGCCGAGTGGATCCGCAAGCACAACCCCGAGCACATGCTGCAGGATGAAGGCTACAAGAAGCACCTCAAGCACCATTGCAACAAGTGAGTGGCTCCTCCTCCTCCTCCTCCCCCTCCTTCTGCTACTGCTGCTGGGGATCTGGGATTGTGGGTGTGTGTGGGTGTGTGTGGGAGACTTGTGAAAGAGATTTGTGTATGAGGGCTCTGATTATGTGAAAGTGTTCTGGCTGGTGAATGGCTCCACCTCATCTGCTTAGCTGTGTTCGGTTAAGATACAATGAGTACTACGGTGATGATATTATTTTGTGTGTGCTTGCGTTTGTGTGTGTGTGTGTGTGTGAGAGAGAGAGAGAGAGATTTGTGTGTGAGGGCTGTGATAGTATCAAAGTGTTCTGGCTGGGCAGAGGTTGTTTTCTGTTCAGTCCAGTAAGAGGGCCAGAGCCAGTGAAATGCGGTTGGCCTGATTTTGTTTGATGAAATGGAGATGCTTGAGCAGTCAGTGAGCACCTTTTTGAGAAGCTTACCAGTGGGGAATCTGAAGATTTGCTGTCAGCTAGAATTTGCTGGCCTTGCTTGTGAAGCTGGAGGCAGTAATAGTAAATAACAAAATTGGCAGTGTTAGGGTTAGGCAGTGATGATTTTTACCATACTCCCGAAATGCCGTTGCCGTGTGCCTCTGTCGCCAGTGCACGCAAGTGTTATATACAGTATGTTGTTTAAATTCGCACAAAGACCAAGTGCAACATAGTGACAGATGTGCTGAAGTGCTGAAGGAGAGAACAGTCACATGCACTTTAACATCCAGAACGACAGCTTTCACACCACTTACAACAGTCGGTCGCTAATTGTTCTGCTAGTTCCAATACGGTGGTGTGACACAGAAACTGTTCAATAAAACCAGCAGCACTTCCATTGCAGTGTGACAGAGCTCAATGGAAACACACTAGCAAGCACACGCACTCGCACCCTTTAAGGCGCTCGCTGCGGGTGAGAACCCTGTGCTGACTCACGCACTTCACACAGGGTTCACCAGCAAGCACACACACACACACACACACACACACACACATAGACACGGCACTGACACGTGAAGTATCACACACTCTGCCCACACCACAAACCACTGCAATAAGGAGAGCGCGGCCACAGGTTCTACAGCTGTTCGTTTGACTGGATGGTGGAGAGCTGCAGGTAACACTTGAGATGAAAGCATGGAGTGCAAACCACTGAGTGGTCATTGATTCTCTTAAAAACACACTTGAACGGGATGTGGTCAGCAGCCTACGGCACATGTCACACACACACTGATAGGAATGATGGTTGGTCGGTCATCCAGGTTGTGTGTGTCCATAGGTGCCCAGACCAGCCCAGGTTGTGTTGATGTGGGTTTTAAAAACCATGTCCAGTTACAGACGTTCTTCACTCAGTCTCGGCCGTTTTGCAGAAGTCACTTGCATTATGACATCACCTTTGAGCGTGACTCACTGTTTGTCATGAGGCAAGGCCAAGTGAAAACCACAAAGTGTAACGGTCGCATTGAACACGTCTGTGTGTGCGTGTGTGTGTGTGTGTGTGTGTGTGTGTGTGTGTGTGTGTGTGTGTGTGTGTGCGTGTGTGTCTGTGTCTGTGTGTGTGTGTGTGTGTGTCTGTGTCTGTGTCTGTGTGTGTGTCTGTGTCTGTGTGTGTGTGTGTGTGTGTGTGTGTTACTGTGTGTTAGTGTTAGAGGAAGGAAGCGTGAAGAAAAGTAAAGGGGAGAGACTAGGAGGGGAGGGGGGGGGGGGAGGTGGGTAGTTTTGGCAGGGACCCCAGTGCTGCGCTGCCCACACACAGAAAGTTCCCCTTTGTTCCAGTAGCGGTGCTGCTGAACCCGGGGATCGTTCGATCCGTGACACCGCCGCGGCCACCCGGGGACACGCAGGCCCAATCTGCTTACGGCTGCGATTTTCCCTCGCAGAGTTCCAGAGCTGGAATTCCACCAATACAGGCCCAGAGGGGGGAGAGAGGGGGGGGGGGAGAGAGAGAGAGAGAGGGAGGAAGGAAAGAGTGACAGAGGGGCGAGTGGGAGACAGAAAGGGACATAGAAAGATAGGCTGACTTTCTTTTTTCTTGCCATCACAGGCCTTCAGTAACATCTTCCTGTTCCCCTGTCTTCCTTGGCAGTAACAGGCGTGTAATTAAAGATACGAAGGCCCATGTGTGCCTCCCCTAAGGCTGTGTATGAGGTCTATGGTGCAGGTGGTTGTGTGTACATGAGCGCATGGACTGTGGATTAGTCAGTCAATGTGTCTGTTTAGTGTGTGTGTGTGTGTGTGTGTGTGTGTGTGTGTGTGTGTGTGTGTGTGTGTGAGAGATGAGTGATGAAGCCTTGCGCTTTGCTGACAGGCACAGGAAAAAGCAGCAGCTGCTAGGCCTGCAAGTATGGCAGCGCTGTGTGTGTGTGTGGGAGGGAGAGGGGTGGTGGTGGTGGTGGTGTGTGTGTGTGTGTGTGTGTGTGTGTGTGTGTGTGGGAGGGAGAGGGGTGGTGGTGGAACTCCCTGCTTCTGGAGCATCCAGTGTGGGTTGTCTCCCCCGACCACCACCCTCCACCCTCCACCCACCCACCCACCCACACAAACACACACACACACACATCATGCCTCAGTGGAGTATTAATGACTGCATCTCTGCCGTGACTCAGACGTGAGTGCACTCCTGAGGGCCCCTAGCACGCGTCATGGTCTAGCTGGCCGCTGGCTGAATGACGTTAGCATTACTTTCTATTCTTTCCCCAACAAGTCATGCATAGCACGGGTGCCTAGACCCATGGTCAAGGCGTCCATCTTTAACCATATGCCCGACTGTAAACTGTGATTGTGTGCGCATGGTGAGGTAAATGTTTGCTGTTCTTTGAGTGTGTGTGTGTGTGTGTTGTGGGTGGGTGTCTGTATGTGTGTATGTATGTGTGTTTAAAGTGAAGACTCATTCTGCTCACTCAGCATTTAATGTGACCGCTGAGCGCCTTTGTTGTGACAGCCGGGCTTTCTGTGTGTGTCTGTGCCTGCGTGAGAGAGTGCTGGTGTGTGTTTGTGACCGGCTTTGTCCTGTCCAGTGGGCTTTCTCCACAGGGAGCTCTCTCTCTCTCTGTGTGTGTGTGTGTGTGTGTGTGTGTGTGTGTGTTGGCCTAATCCAGCTCTCCTCTCTCTGTGTGCAGGGTGCTGCTGCGAGTCAGAATGCTCTACTACCTGAAACAGGAGGTGATCGGCTCAGAGACGCAGAAAGTGCTGGACGGCGTGGACGCCAGGTGAGCCCCCCACCCAACCCCCCCATCCCCCCCAAACACATACACACACACACACACACACACACACACACACACACACACACCTGCCTCTTAAGACCCTTGTAAGACCCTTTCCACAGCTCGACTCAGACAAGAGATTAGATATGAGGACGGTGTTGAAAACTCGGTGGGCCTGGTGGAGGATTAGGTGCTAATGTTGTTGGGTAAAATGTACCCGTTGTGCTTTGTGTTGGTGCTGCTTCAGCACTACATACTTTTTTTGCTTTTGGCCTGGTGTAAATTATGCTGTTATATATCAGCATTTCATCAGAACTGTCAGTTCAAATGTTTTATACCGGTCATTTTTTTCTCAAGAAATGTTGAATTTGTGAGACATGAAATGGAATTGCGTTCTGTGTTGCTCTTCAAGGCAGATGAGCCATGCTGTCTCAGCATTGAGAAAGTGAAAGCACATCACTGCTCCACCTGCTGTTCATTTCCAGAACTGCAAGTAGTAAATCCTAATGACCAACAGAGGGAGCATGATGTGTGTTGACTTTTCGTTATATGGGAGTGTTTGTGCTCTGATATAGGGTGAGTCAGTGTTTGGTTGTTTAGTTCAGTCTGGTCTGGGGAATGACTGTGTGTGTGTGTGTGTGTGTGTGTGTGTGTGTGTGTGTGTGTGTGTGTGTGTGTGTGTGTGTGTGGTTGTGTGTGGGTGTGTGTGTCGGTTGTATGTTCTCATCACAGTGAAATCCTGATCCGGGTGCCCGATCCGGATAATGCTGAGCTCCCAACTCTCTGGTGGGACCAAGATGCCGACAAGTGTCTGCTGCTAGGAGTCTTCAAGCACGGTACGTCATCATAGTGGAGGAACCAGAGAGTCAGAGGCTCCAGCCTCAAAGAATAATATAATATCCCACCTCCAGGCATCAGCACTTGTTTGTTTTACATAGACATGTATGAGAAAAACCTTGTTCATTATACGGATAGTAGCTATCTTTTAAGCAAAAAAAATGTGGTCTTTGATAAGAACTCCCTTGCACACATTTGTCTCTTGTAATATGACAATAGAATACAACAAATATAGGGCCTTATTTTCATGGCAAAAACGTTTGGCGGAAACGGCACAGCATGCGCACTGTTTTACAATAAAAAGTCATTAAATGGTCAGATCTAGGCCGAAGTTAATTAGCGAAAGGTTTGGTTAAAGCCGACCGATAGCATTGTCGAGGAATCCCTATAAAGTGAATGCCTCAGTCGACAGTACAGTGTAAGAAGATGGCCAGGGGTTCTGGACAGGTTCTGGACGAGGGTTCGCCAGGAATAAACATTCTTTTGTTGTTAAAAAAATAAATGAATTCGTTGACACGTAATTGTAGCGTGTCAGACTTCATCCAGCCACATCCTTTCACGCTGACTGGTATGTTTTTTTATTCGGGGCATGTGATTTTTAAGTCTGAAAAAGAAAAAAAGAAAGTTTTGCTCACTTAGATTCTGTGACAAGCGCAGAGGCTGTAGCCTATGAGTCTATAGCCAATCTCGCATCCATTCTGAAGAATTTATTTAGGCCTAAATGTGAACATGTGATACATTTTCAAATGAATAGGCTAATACATTTGTCTAATGGTATACATTTGCAACTTTGGAGTTAGGTACTGAAACGAAAAAGGCTTAGCTTCCATCTTGCTGAAATGTTAAGTGTTTTAGCAGACATTGTGGCACTTGCTGCGGTGCAAATTGTGGGAGCAGAAGTGGTCAGCTCTATTTTCTATGGAAATAAACATTTTCAGATGGAAACTCTCTGCTTTTCTTAGTTGGCTGCTTGCATTCCTTTCACCAATAGCATAGCCTACGTATTGTGTGATGATGCGGTCAAATGATCTCAAGCTTTTACTGCAGCAGAATGTTAGGTTTGTCTCACGTACTGGTATTCAACGGTAATTAGATTGAAATCCTTTTTTACTTAGAATTATCCTGGGAACAAACTGTTGGCTATTTGGTGCAGTCAATGCATCAAGTCATGGGAGGTTGCGAGCTATGTTTATTTGGATGAATTTGATCACCTTGACCAACCTGAATTTCTGTATTCCTTTGCAGCCAAGAAAAGAGATCTTTTGTGGAAAATGCGCTCGTGTAGCTTGGCATTTCTTCCTCTGCCATAGTTAGACTGCAAAATGTGAATAGACACAACAATAAATCTCATCGTGTATTTACATCGTGGATGACATTTGTTTACCGCTGACTGAGCATTTCATTCAAGTCTGACAAATATGACTTCCTCTTCCCAGACGATTGAGTGTTTTATGGGGGTCTAACCTTTTAAACAAACTATTTGTTCTTTTTTACAAAAGCCTGCCAGGATATGTGCTAACTTTGAGGATATATGAGATAGATTATTTGCATTAACCCATGGTATGCTCCAGATAGATCAATCAGACTTGGGCAGTGATGGTTTGTGATTGACACATTCATTTCCTGTCAGAGGGACCTAGTTGTGACAACCCGCCCAGGCAGAATAGGCCTCCCTCGCCCTTCGAAACAGGGTTAACAGAGTTCCACAGAGTTAAAAACCAATATTTTCCATTTGCTTCCTTTGCTTGATACATTTTTCCAGGTACACTTGTGTTTTCTGCCCTGTTTCCAGTTGTTGATTAGCAACAGCTCTTTCAACCACATAAGTCCATTTCCTGTAATGTTGTTCTGTAGGAGTATTAGCAGCTGGTTTCAGTAAATGTGGGCTAAAATCGTCGTCATCCCACCCCTCCCACCCCCACCAGAAATGAGTGCCGGTCTCTGTTTGACTAAGCTCACCTATGCTGATGTGTTGACCCACTTGCAGGTTATGAGAAGTACAACACTGTCCGCGCAGACCCGAGACTCTGCTACCTAGACCGGGTGGGCCGGCCAGACGAGAAGGCCATCGCCGCCGAGCAGAGAGGCAACGACTTCATGGACGGGTGGGTCAACCTCACCGTAACGAACTGTTAATACCTGTGGCAGGACCCCCCTCTCTGGGGGGGCCGTTTGTGTTCACCCATTTCATTGGTTTTAGCTTGATTTCATCAAATCAAAAAAAAAAAAAAAAAACACTTGGTGGATAGTATGAACTAGCTATGATATGGGTCTTTATGGGATCACATTTATTCATTAAATGAGGTGTTGTACATTGTCTGTGAGAATATGGTGTCTGTCCTTCGTTGTTCTTTTTGATGGGGGTTTTGCTGAATGTGAAAATGTTGGTTACACACTCACAATGTTGTGTTGATGAGCAGTTCAATGTGCTGTGCATGTCAGTATGGTATTAATGGCATGTCAGCTCAGCTTCATAGATCATGCACAGTAGAGTTGTGTGGGTCAGTTGGTCCTTGCGTTTGCTACACAGGACATGTACCAATAAAATGTTTTACTTTTAAGTTGTTTCTCTAAATTGTTCCAAATAAGATTAACAAGCACATGTAGGTTCATAATAAATGTAAATACAGTCAGGTATGTCTCTAGTACCTTGAGACTTCTCTGTTTGTTGAAGTGTGCTATATAAATATAATTCATTATTATTATTATTATTATTATTATTATTATTATAGTAGGATAGTGATGCATAGGAAATGTGATTGAGGGTAGGCAGGGTACATTAACAGCTGCAAAACAGCTGCACAAACCCCATCGTGAAGGACGTGTCAGATCATCTTGTGTGTTTCACTGTGAAGGTGTGTGTGTGTGTGTGTGTGTGTGTGTGTGTGTGAGACTGTGTGTGTGTGTGTGTGTGTGTGTGTGTGTGTGTGTGTGTGTGTGTGTGTGTGTGTGTGTGTGTGTGTGTGGCTCATCCATCTGTGCCGTAACCTTGAGTAGCTCTTGACAGCCATGCGTTATCTGTGTGTGTGCAGGGATGTGGATGACCCCGAGTATAAGCCTGCCCCGGCCTTGATGAAGGACGATATGGAGGTGAGGCCATGGGACGAGGGGGTGGGGGAAACACAGAGAAGTGTCACACACATTCTCCCACACACACACACACTTTCATGCATAAGCACATATACTCACACATACACGCATGCACACACACAAACACAAATACACATACACACACACACACACACACACCTACACACACACACACACACACACACACACACACACACACATACTGATTGACTGGCAGTAGCCAATGCATACAGGGCAAGGGACCCATCATGGACATAGCCCTCTCTACTTATCAGTATTGTATGCAAAGCCCTGTGCGCCTCCCAGGCATAATCCCAGCTTAACTGAGCTGAGAGCCCCTAGATCTGTGTGCTGAGTGTAGGTGTCGATGGAGGAAGTGACGGAGTAAAGTGTCATGGAGGGAGTAAGGGTGTGTGTTCAGGCTGTGGTCAGCGCAGTGACGTGATCATTCCTCTGCCTACAGGACGATGCCTCCTCGCCCGGAGACCTGGTCATCACAGACACAGGAGGAGGTAAGTTACGGATCACTCTCTCCTTCCCTTTCTCTTTTCCTCTCTTGCTCTCGCTCTCTTTCGTTTAGGCTTTTGATTCAGTAAAAACCCTAACTGTATTTAAACTTTTTAAACTTGTACTGGTAGTTCTCTGGTTGAGGGTTGTATAGCTCAGAGATAACTGATTTGCCTTCTGTCTGTCTGTGTGTGTGTGTGTGTGTGTGTGTGTGTGTTCGTGTGTGTGTTCTCCCGCAGAAGGCAGCTCGGCCCCAGAGGGCGGGAGCACCGGGGCGTACTGGCCGTCGTCCTCCGCCCTGACGGCCCGGCTGCGTCGTCTCATCACCGCCTCGCAGCGCTTCACCAAGAGCCGCCAGATCCTGCACATCCACCAGACCCAGACCGTGATGCCCACGCCACTGTGCCCGCTGCCCGCCACCCTCAACGACACCCTCAACCCCAAGATGGCAGCCAAGATCGAGAGGCAACAGAGGTGGGCATTTCGCACGGCTAAGCACAGTCCTGCCGATGATATGGCAGAGTGAGGCGTCAGCAGCACCGGGGCTGTAGCTTAAGGCCACAGGCTACTCCAGCTCTCATAAACACGTGCAACATATGAGCTTGGGTAAATATGGATGATGTAGAATGTAGTGAGTGCATCCAAGTTCAAATGCTCTGCTTGGTACATCATTGCAACACCACTGTCTGTTGAGGTGCAATAAAAGGGCGACCACCTGCTGGTTATCCACTTCCAACCCAGCCAACCACTTACCTTTGAAGCCAAGCTACTGTCAGTCACGCTGGGCAGTCTTTTTTTTGCGCGCCTGCACATCGAGTCGAGATGGAGTGGAGTTTGACGTAAGTTTGCCCCCGCAAATAACTGTTGTCCATGGGGCTCCTCTGACCAGCTGGTGTTTGTGTTCCTAGGTGGACCCGGCGAGAAGAGGCCGACTTCTACCGCGTGGTGTCCACTTTCGGCGTGGTGTTCGACCCGGACCTGGGCCGCTTCGACTGGACCAAGTTCCGGGCCATGGCGCGCCTGCACAAGAAGACAGACGAGAGTCTGCAGAAGTACCTGTGCTCCTTCACTGCCATGTGTCGCAGAGTGTGCCGGCTACCGGCCAAAGAAGCGGGTGAGGATCTCACACACACACACACACACACACACACACACAGACACATACTCACTCACTCAAACATTCGCAAACAGACATTTGCACGACTGTAGCATCCTAAGTCATTGTTTCTTGCTTTCGCTTCACCTATCACTTCTAAACCTGAAGTCCATCATCTGGTGGGGATGAGTTAATTAGGCAGGGAGCAGGGAAAGGCTTGAAACGTGAGATGCCCCCTGGTGCTGTTCTCAGGGATTAGATCCTCATGATCAGAGCTGCAGGGCTTCTTTGGTGCTAGGTTCAGAGAAGGACACAACAGTTAGTCAGATGAATGCTTTGGCAGTAGTCAGGGATCTGTTTTCCAATGCAATTTCAGGAGAACATTTTTTGTACTTAATGTTCAATTCAACTGTTCCTATTCTGAGATATAAGTTGTGATTCTGAGTTTATGTTGACACTCCGTGCCTTTTCATTGATACCAGCAGTCTGACTTTTGAATCTTGATGTGTGTCTCTCTCTGTCTCTCTCAGACGCGGTGGACCCCTCTCTGTCGATCCAGCCCATCACGGAGGAGCGCGCCTCCCGCACCCTGTACCGCGTGGAGCTGCTGCGTCAGGTGCGCGAGCAGGTGCTGCGTCACCCGCAGCTGTACGAGCGCCTGGTGCTGTGCCAGCAGGGCCCGGACCTGCCCGTGTGGTGGGAGCCCGGCATGCACGACCGCGACCTGCTGCTGGGCGCCGCCAAGCACGGCGTCAGCCGCACCGACTACCACATCCTGCGCGACCCCGAGCTGGCCTTCATGGCCGCCCAGCGCAACTACAGCCAGAACAAGGGCATGCCGCCACAGCAGAGCCAGACGGTGGCCCACACGCACGCCCTCGCCCAGGCTCAGGCCCAGGCCCAGGCCCAGGCGCACTCGCGCACCCCGCTGCTGCCCCCCGCACACTTCCAAGCAGCAGCCTCCGCCTCTGCCACCACCTCCACACCGTCACCCCTGCCTGCCTCGAGATCCGAAGAGGGCGCGCCGTCTGTGAAGGAGGAGCCTGATGTGGGTTCCGAGGGGGGCGGAGAGGATCCCCAGTCGGCGGCGGCACCGGCTGAGATGTGGGGCACTCCTTCCCTCACAGGACCCCCCACGCCCGGTATGGGGCAGGAGGAGGCAGATGTGAAGCCCGACGTGGGGAAAGGTGGGGAGAGTGAGCGGCGCATGGTGGCGGCCCGCACCAAGCCACTGACGCCCAACCCAACCAACCCGACCAACCCGCCCAACCCGGCCAGCCGGAAGCCGAAGAAGGCCAAAAAGAGCCGGGCTGAGGGCAAGGAGCCGGGCACCCGGCGTGCATCCGGCTCCGAGTCAGACTCAGACGGCTCGTCCTCCAGCTCTTCGTCGAGGTCGTCCTCCTCTTCCTCCTCCTCATCCTCCACCTCGCGCTCAGGCTCTAGCTCATCCTCCTCCTCGTCCTCTTGCTCCTCAGGATCATCCTCCTCATCTTCCTCATCCTCGTCTTCGTCAGAGGACAGTGGCAGTGAGGCAGAGGATGGACAAAAGAACGGTGAGTGAAGACGGCTGGTCTGTCTTTGCTGCCATGCTCAGGCCATCCTAATATGTTGGTTTAAAAAAGAAATATTTAAATAAATAAAAAAATGGGAATAAATGTTTTAATTTTTAATCTGATTTGAGTCGTATAGTCTTCTAATAGGTCCTCTTTTCTAGTACTAAGACATGGCCATAATGCCATTGGTGGAATCAGAAGTTATAGTCCCAAGTCAAGTGGCAGATCAAATAACATGACAAAAAAAATTGGTTGGGACTAAATTGATTGACTCGCTCGGGTTATGGCAAACCAACATAATTTTAAGGATGGCCTCATTTTAGCTAATGTTTCCTCTCCAGAGTAGTTCAAAATTATGTAAAAAAAAATCATGTAATGCTTTTTCACTGTGTTTTGTACTTCTATTAATTAGTCTATTAATTAGTGGTGACTGAACTGAACTTGACAGGAGAGTGATCATCTGCTTTTCCCAATGTTGAGCTGCTAAAAATGTGTGTGACTGGCTGACTGTGGTGATAATGGCAGATAAGTGTTAAGAGCCTTCGTGTGAAGAGGGATGTGTGTAGGAGGTGTCAATGGCCGTGTGTGTGTGTGTTGTAGCGTCAGTGGTGCCCAGTGTGAAGGGCTTTGACGAGGACAGCGTGGCGTCGCACAGCACCACTCAGGACGAGACGCAGGAGAACAGCGTAGCGGAGAACGGCCTCGCGCACCCCCCGCACCCCTTCCAGGGAGGGTACATGCTCGCCGCCTCCTACTGGCCAAAGGTAGGAGACAACACACTCACAAATTCTCAAACACACATACAGACTCAGTAGAACGCACTCTCTCAAACACACACACACACACACACACACACACACACACACTGACTGAAACATTCTCTATATACAAACACTGATATTTGCAGTTGCAATTCTATATAGTAGCGGCTCAGGTATGCCACTTTGTGGAAACCCCATGTTGGCTAACTTCTACCCCATACGATGCTGAAGCTGCTGTGAGTTACAGTGCTAATCTGCCCATAGCGTCACCTAACTGGGCCCCATCATTTGGGGATGTTTGTTTTTTGCGAGGGTAGTTCCTCCTGTAGAGATATTTCACCTCTGAAACTGAAGCGTTCCAAAACTGGCACACTGAACTCCAGCACACGGAACTCCAAAAAAAGGAAACACTATTGCCATGGTACTCTCCATCCGTCCATTTCCTTACTGATGTGTCCTCCCGTCCACAGGACCGCGTGATGATCAACCGCTTGGACAGCATCTGCCAGGCCGTGCTGAAGGGGAAGTGGCCCGGCACGCGGCGCGCCTACGAGCCCGGCTCCACCGTGGCCTCCTTCTACACCACCAAGCTGCTGGACAACCACCAGGTGTCGGCGGGCAGCCAGGCGGCCAGCAGCCTCCCCGCTGAAGACCCTGCGGCCTCCCCGCAAGGGTCAAAGGTGACCAAGCATGTTGCAGACAAGGAGTTCTCAGTCAAAATCAATAACGTATGTTCATCTCAACCTCCCTACTCCCCCACACCCCCCCACCCACCCATTTTACCACCATCCCCACCCCACCCTCCTCCCTGTCCCTACGCTTCCCCAAGCCCTTTCCCTCAGGACCTGACTGCTAACTGCAGTGTTCAGCACTCTTTTTTTTTTCTATTCGTTGTTTTTTTGTTTTTTAGTCTCTCTTGCAAACGGCTGCCAACAGCAACAGCACTGTAATTTATGAGTGCCTCCGCTGTTGCCTTGTTCCCTCCGCCCGTTTACTGTAAACAGGCTTCTCGGGCCCATAAATCTAAGCCCAAACAAGCGCAGTCGCTCAGCGTGGCCACGCAGCAGCACACCAGCCTGAAATCCCATAGAGATGGGCTCCTGTAACCTCTCTCTCTCTCTCTCTCTCTCTCTCTCTCTCTCTCTCTCTCTCTCCTCCCTCCCTCCCTCCCTCCCTCTCTCTCTCTCTCTCTCTATCTATCTCTCTCTATCTATCTCTCTCTCTGCTCACTGCTTAATGTGCTAAAAAAGGGTGTGCTCACTGGAGCTCTGCCAGCAACGGTGCTTTTTTGTTGTTGTTTTTTTTATTGTTGTTTTCTCCTTCTTGTTCTTTTTCTTTGTCGTGTTCTTCAGCTGATTGCTTTATTTGCTGCTGGCCCATAAGACCAGAGCCACGTGGCTCCCCAAGAACGTGTTAACCTCGTGTTGGCTGTTCCTCTGCATTGCCCAGTACTCCAGCTTGCCGAGTGACTTTGGGTGTTGCTGCAAAGCCCCTGCAGTAGCGGTTCAGGAACCCCCTTCCCCCCCACCCCCACCCCCCCAGCCCGTTAGTGGGGCGAACCTCATAAAGCACCCAGATTAGAGACCCACCCACCTCAGACTGCCACTCCCTTCTGTGTGTGTGTGTGTGTGTGTGTGTGTGTGTGTGTGTGTCGACCACAGCCTCTTACCCCATCAAGGCAGACTAACGTATTAATTAGAGGCAGACGCCTAGTATCACAGAGTTTTCCCTTAGCATCAGCAGAGTGATTTGAGAACTCCCACAGTTCTTACCCCCTTTTTGCGTCGAGTTCTGTTCTGCCCTTCTACTGTTACATTCTGGAGCGGCTCTTCTAAAAGCATTGTAATTAAGAGAGGCCGTTTTGAAAAGGATGCTAAATATAAAATGACAATACCATTCATAGCACTTGTTGGATTGTTGACCCAGTTCATTTTGTCCTCCTCTGTTCATATGTTTCGTTTTTTCCCTTATGTTCTGTTCTGTTCTTCTGCGGAGAGTAAAGTTTTGTTTTGCCCCACTGCCTTGAGTGTGTGTTAGTGTGTGTGTGTGTGTGAACAGATGATTGACGTGTGCTCCCCCTTTACCAGGAGGGCAGTCTGAAGCTGACCTTCCAGAAGGCTGGTCTGCCCCTCAAGAGGCCCCTGGAGGGAGAGGAGGGGCCCCTGGCCCAGCAGCAGTACCTGGCCCGGCTCCAGGAGCTCCAGAGTGCCTCCGACACCAGCCTCAGAGACTTCACCAAACCCCCCAGCGCCACCTACCCACAAGGTAGCAGGACAAACTTAACCCTTTTTTCATCATTAAACCTTTTTTTATTATTATTAAAAAAGTATTTAAAAAAAGCAGGTGTAAGACCATATGATACAGCTGAAGATTTAGGCAAGAGGAAATGCTAAATTGTCTCTCAGTCACTGTAGTGAACCTCCCTATGCCTAGACTTCTGTAAAACTGCATAAGTCCTCAATAAGTCAGGCCACATACACAGTTTTGGTTACAGGCACGCCAGAAGATATTTGGATCAGACGAATGTGGATTTCCTTTTAAACTGCCAAATGCTCGATACTAAATGTAGGATAGTGTTTGTTCCTTCAGTGACCAGCAGGTGGCACCAGACCCAAGTTCTTTGTTTTGAGAATATTCTCTTACCTCATGCTCCAGAATAGCTCCAGTGTGTGTGAGAGTGTGCGTGCATGTTTGTCTTTGAATATACATATTGTGTATTAAGACATTCCTCCTGTGTGTGATAAATAAAATATATTGTGGGTTAGAATATGAGATGTGTGTCAGGGAGTGAGTGTGACCCTTGTGTGTGTGTGTGTCCCCTGTCCCCCTCCAGGCCTGGCAGGTCAGTTGAGGCTGAACGGCGTGCTGGACGGTCAGCCGGTGGTGAAGCGAAGGCGGGGGAGGAGGAAGAACGTGGAGGGCATGGACTTGCTCTTCCTGAACAGGAGCCGGGCACCGGTGCCGCCTGAGCAGCGGGTAAGAACCCTCTCCCACACCAAACACCTCCTCACACACCCATGCTCCTTACCATTCTCCCCTCTGTGCCCCTGATACCTCTGCTCACTGTGTCTGTCTGTCTGTGTGTGTGTGTTTGTGTGTTTGTCTGTCTGTGTGTTTGTGTGTGTCTGTGTGTGTCTGTCTGTCTCTGTGTGTGTGTGTGTGTGTGTGTGTGTGTGTGTGTGTGTGTGTGTGTGTGTGTGTGTGTGTGTGTGTGTGTGTGTGTGTGTGTGTGTGTTTGTCTGTCTGTGTGTGGTATGGCTGTGTGTGCTCCCACATGTTACTACCCTCCCCACCCCCCAGGTCCCTCCAGGCTGGGTTGGCGCTGCCCAGGCTAGTTTGCCCCCGCCGGCCCCTGGGCAGCAGGGCTTTAGTCCCCAAGCTCAGGGGGCCCCCGACACCGAAAGCCGGGTCTCCGTCATCAACCTGAAGGACGGGACCCGGCTGGCCGGAGACGACGCGCCCAAGAGGAAAGACCTGGACCAGTGGCTCAAAGAGCACCCAGGCTTCGTGGCAGACGTTGGAGCCTTCATCCCTGTGAGTCCTGCTTCCCCACCTCCTCCTTCTCCTCCTCCTTCACCTCCTCTTTCGCCTTTTTTATCCCTCACTCTCACCATCTCAACCTCCTTGTCTGTTCTGTCTCTCTGGTGCCAGTGTTTTATGTTGTGTACACACATAATGTCATAAAATGAGTTGGTGGGTGATCTTTAGCTGTATTGAGCAGAGTGTAGATGTGAGGGAGATGGTTTGTGTCCGTAGGGGGTGAATAAGATGCAGTTCCAGGACGGCAGGCCCAAGCAGAAGAGGCATCGCTGCCGGAACCCCAACAAGATCGACGTCAACAGCCTGACGGGCGAGGAGAGAGTGCAGATCATCAACCGGAGAAATGCACGCAAGGTGAAGAATCACTGTGTGTGTCTGTGTGTCTGTGTGTCTGGTTGTGTAAGCCTGAGGGACTTTTGGGGGAGACTTTTGTGTGTGTGAACGAGTCACGTGAGTTTGGTGTTCTTGTGTGAATCTGTGTGTCTGACCTGTGTGCTGATCTCTCCTCAGATTGGTGGTGCCTTTGCCCCTCCCCTGAAGGACCTGTGCCGGTTCCTGCAGGAGAACCCGGAGTACGGGGTTCCACCGGAGTGGGCTGATGTGGTCAAACAGTCGGTGAGTTACGTTTATCCTGGCTCTTCATTATCAATGCTCTGATGGGACCACTTCAAACCATTTGGCATCACGTTAGCTTCTCAAATAATGCACTTGAGTAAATGTGTTTAAAGCAAAAATACTGTCTGGTGCATTTGAGCCCATGTTCTTGGTTCTTGTAACCACCTCAGGCCATCGGATGACCTGCATGAGTAGTGTATAGACCATATTAGCATATTCAAAGTTAAATTATTTCTCTCTCTCCCTCGAAGGGTTACCTGCCTGCAAGTATGTTTGACCGGATCCTGACTGGTCCCATCGTCCCGGAGGAGGTGAGCCGACGCGGCCGGCGGCCCAAAAACGCCATGGCCAAGGCCGCCTCAGCGGGGGCCAACGCCGGAGTGTCCGCCGCTGCCCTGGGCCTCAACCCTTTGCTGGCCAACGGGCTGCTGACGGGCCTGGACCTGCCCAGCTTGCAGCTCCTGCAGCAGAACCTCCAGCAAAACCTGCAGAGCCTCCAGTCCCTGCAGCTCACCGCGGGCCTCATGGGCCTGCCTGCTGCCGACGCCACCAACCTGGCTGCCATGTTTCCCATGATGCTCTCCGGCATGGCGGGGCTGCCCAACCTGCTGGGGATGAGCGGCCTGCTGGGCAAGGCGCAGGACGGAGCGGGGACGGCGGCAGCGGCAGCGGCAGCCATGGCAATGGCAACAGAAGACATCCCACGGAAGGGCAGCAGTAAGAACTCAGCGGCCGACCCAGCTTCCTCTTCCCAGGCCCCGCCCTCCGACACCAAAGCTGAAAGGACAGAGGCTGCCGTCTCGGAGAGCCCCGCCCCTCCAAGCGTGGCCTCCACCTCCTCCACCACCTCCGCCCCCTCCACCTGCACCTCCAGCTCCAGCCCACTAAGTGCTTCTGCTGCCAGCGCGGCCTCCGGCCACCCGCTCGCCCTTAACCCGCTCCTGCTCTCCAGTATGCTCTACCCAGGGATGCTCCTCACTCCAGGCCTTAACCTCCCCTCTGTGGCTCCCCAGACCCAGAGCACAGCAAACACTGATCCCATCACCACCACGGCCTCCTCCGCCCCTGCCCCTGCTCCTACGCCCATGCCCACCGCACAGCCCACGCCGCCTCCCGCAACCCGGTTGGAATACGGGGCCGAGGAGGAGGAGGAGCAGGACGAGGAGGAGGAGGAGGAGGAGGAGGAGCCTGCAGAGCAGAAGGAGAACAGTGGTCCAGAGGGCTCGGGGAAGGCGGAGTCCTCTTCCTCCGAGTCGGAAAGCTCCTCCTCATCATCTGACGATTCTGACTCGAGCGATGAGGACTGAGCCTTTATAAATATATATACATACACATATATATTTATATATCCTTTAGAAATGTATACATATATACACATATATATGATTTACCCTGCACTTACATTGTGATTTTTTTTTTCCTTTTGTAAATATTAAATCGAGAGAAAAAGTGTTGTGTAATAAAGACAGAAAGCCTTAGAGAACCAAGATTCATGAAACTGAAATGAAATTTCAGTGTTTGTTTAGGTACAATCTTGTTTTGAAAAGACATTTTGCATGTCGAACTTTAGTAGATTTATGGACTTTGTGAACTTGTATTACACGATGATGTACAATTGCAACAAGTAAGAAAAAAAAAATCAAAAGGCATTATTGTTATAATTATGTTGGGATTTAATTTTATTAAAAAAAAAGAGGAAATACATTATTGCTCCCGCTGAGCTGTACTATTAATATATTTTGAGTGTGTGGGGAAGGGTGGACTTGATGAACTATTTTTTGGTTTAATTTGTAAATACTTTTACAAGATCCTTGCCACTTCTACTTCACAGAAACATACTTTGGAAAAGTCAGCAATAACTCGGGCAGCTAATGAATGTCACTGAAGCTGTAGACTCCTCACCTCTCTCAGCCTGTTCCTCCTCTCACCCACCACATCTCTCCTCCTGAGGCGGAGTCCCAGTCTCTCTCTCTCTCTCATCATCTCTCTCTCTTTCTTTTCATCTATCACTTCCTATCAGACACTCACTGTCTCTCCCCCTCACGCTCTTCTTTCTTGTCCTGTCTAAAAAAAAAAAAAGGAAACAGCTTCTTCTCTTTGCATCGACTAAATTATCAAGTAGCCTTGGGAGCCGGCCTTGCTCTACACATTCATCACACAGTTCCTTACACTCTTCTACACTCACTCGCATATTTCCATATACATAGACATATTCTTGATCCAGTTAAAAGGCATTGTGTTTCTCTTCCCACACCTCCTATCAGGTCTTTTAAACTGCAGGCCCATTTAGTTGCACAACTCCTCACTGTTTCTGGCCCTTTGTGGAAGAGCTGGGTGAATGGCTTGTGGTACCGGGGGGGGGTGTACCAGGGGTGCCAATGGGCAGAGAATGGGCACTGAGGGAAGTTTTTCTCAGACTGTGGGGCGCTCAGCCACGTTCTTCATCCCCTTTAGCTCTTACCCGTCTCGCTGCACGTGGTCTGCTTGTCTAGTTTTGCACGTGTGTGTGTGTGTATTGTCAGTGGCTGGACGAATACTCGCACGTGTGCTGTCACTTAACGAAGCGGCCTAGAGAGCTTCCGCCCTGTCCTGCCTGACACGCTTGTCGTGAGTACACGGTGTCTCTCTGTCCACTGTTTTGCCATGGCAGGAGAGCATCATATCTCAAGGGATTAGCCGTGTAGCGCTTCTTCAGTGCTCACATCTAGAAAAACAGAACCAGTGTTAGGGGTTGAGGAAGCTCCTGGCTCCCCTCAGTTAGGTATATCTGAGCAGGAGTAGCAGTGAGCAGAAGAAGGTATTTGACCTTGGAACAATACATGAGCAGTTTTAACCTGATGGCCTTACAGGTTGCCATTGCAGTATGCAGTATGCAGTATGCAGTATGCAGTATGCACTCTCCCCTCAGTTTAGAAGCATTACTTCGATGTTCTACTAGTACAGGGAGGGTGTTGTGGTTAACATCAACATGATCTGCCTTTTGTAAGCTTGCTGCTAACTTTAACGTGGATATCCACCAATCCTTAAAAGGTCGAAGCCTTTGTTTAATATCACACCCTACAGCTTTCAGTATTGACTTAGATTCAAGCCACTTCCTGTCAGCTTAAAGTCGGTTGAGACGCTGCCACTTGTGTGCGAGGAACAGCTTAAAAATGGTCGTGTTGCGTTTTTTTCAACCAGACTTCCGTTTGGTTCCAACTTGAGTTGAACTTGGAAACTAAGTGTTTGATGATGGGCTGGGAGATAGACACTGATATTGGCACGTCTTCATCTTCTGATTCTGATTCTGATTCCCCCGGGTCCCACCACGTAAAGTCCTCACCACCCATCCACTTCTGAGCCCCACAGCAGATGGATATAGAAGTGCCCTTATGCCATACCTCTGAGTCAAAGGGGAGCTCACATCATTACTGAATACTGAGAAAAAAAAAGAAAGAAAGAAAAGGGGGGGATGCTATTCTTTCTCTTTTCTGGCCTCCTTTTGTATTGTCATCTGTCACTTAACCTTTTGTTGGGACAAACACACTGGAATTGCTCCTCAGCCTCAGATGTGTGGAGTATAAATATCACTGTTCAGAAACCGCACACACCTTGTTGAGCTTTGGACTGTTAGGCGCACGGTGAGAAATGGTACAGCAGTCGGTGAGAGTTCGGCCAATTTCCCCAGATGGTGGCGCTACAAAAAAGTTCTCCAAACTGTTCGGCTTCGGTTATTTGCCGATGCTGTCCCCCACTGCCCCCTGCTGGCTCATCATAAACAAGTCTTTCAAAAAAAAGTCTTCAGAACATTGACAGAAGTCGACCACTAAAGAACCACAGTATCAATGACTGATGGCATTGGGGCACCAGACTTGCCACGGTTGTGTACTGACGCAAAAGAGAAGTCCAGCCCCCGCCCCACCCCCCCGTGCATAGAGAGCTACAGGATTGGCTCCGCTTCTTCCACTAAACAGACCTCCCAAACGCACAGGCTTTTGCATTCGGGAATCTAAGAAGCAGCCACCATGTCTGATTCGTTTGTTTGTTTGTTTGGTTGGGTTGGTTGGTTTGCCATTTATAGCTAGTGCCCAGTCATTGTTGTTTCCTCCTCTACACGCGCTACCTTGAAATTGACTTGGTTTATTTTGTTCTGTCAGGTTTTCACTCTGAGCCCCATGTTGGGAACCCAGTGAGTGGTCGGATCACTGAGAACAGACTGCTCATCACAGTACACAATGGACAAAGTGATGAGTGCAACTGAAAGTTGAAAAGAAACTTAAATGTTTTTTTTTTGTATTATTATTATTATTTTATTAATATGATATTTCAGGTAGTATGTAATGTTAATGTCTCTCAATGACTCACACATTGCAAGTGCTGAACTGATGAGATGCAGACGTGATTCTGCAATCATGACAGGGAACTGACGACCAACATGCAAACATAATAAGAGAAACTACACTACTTAATGAAATTGAATTCACTTTTCATTTATACCGAGTAGACAGCGATATGACAGAAATAGCCTATTGCCTTTTTTATTTTTATTTTATGTTTTTGCTTTATGCTCACAGATATCCTTTAAAGTTTTTCAAGACTTCTTTTACCTGTTTATGTTCTTGGACAGTTGCAATATTTGCAAATTGTGGTCTGTGTAGTCAAATAATGCTTTATGTAGTGGAAGAAAAACGTCTTAAGAAGTCATTTGTAATTTATTGAATTACTTTCTATGAAGTTCTATAGAGGAAATTGAGGTTTAATTATTTTTATTAAACATACTCTGACTATCTATGTCGTCTCTCTCTGGCCATTGATTTTTGTTTTGTATTCACTTGGTTGCTGCAGTGAACTACATCTGAATATTTGCACTTTGTAGTTTTCCAATGACCACTACAATGTTACATTAGAAAGAATATTCCTGTGCACTTCCTGAACCATACAGGCCTGTATTTGAACAGTTACAAGGGTGAGTAAAGAAGCCTTGTATGTGTAAAAAAAATACATGTATGGCCAGGACTATATTTAAAAATTAAGTGCCACCGTATAATTTCAGAATTATTAGTACCATGAATTGTTACCTTAGATGAAAGCTGATTGGTGTTGAGTCGTGCACAGAAGTACATAGTGTGATGGACAGCATTTATCAGCAGCATGATGCCGCGAGCGTCTTGCGTCACCACACGTCACGTCATGTCACATCGTGTCTTTTCATGAGACTCGCTGCCTCAGATGATGATGACATGGAGGATGCAGAATTGTTTTGACCATTTAGCTCTCTCAGATGGAGAGATTTCTGTCAAGACACGTGTGTATTTTTTTTCTTTCCTGTTAAAGGTCCTTTTTGATTTTTATAAAGGGGAGCTCCTGGTTCAGTGTCGCCCGGGCCAGGGCATCGCTCCCCTGGCTGAGGGAGAGCCCGACCTGACCCAGCCCTCGGCACAACCGCCCCCTGAATGAGGAATCAAATATTTCCTCTGCACTCTACCTCAGAGGAACCAATGTGGTGAATTATTAATCCTTTGAACAGTTTGTGTCCTCTACCATGACATTGCTTTCATCTCCTTCTCTCTCTCTCTCTCTCTCTCTCTCTCTCTCTTTCTGTCTCTCTCTCTTTCTGTGTGTGAATGTATGTGTGTGTGTGTTCATCTGTGTATCTTAAGGTGCGGGGGATGGGAATCCGTTCTTGTTTGATGTAAAATTGTCCTGAAGGTCATTTTATGGTCGTTTGTGAGGTTGCTAGGCAATAGCCTGTTTATGTTCGTCTCCAGGGGTGCATCACTTTACACACTGCATGCTACCATCTCAATCCATTTTACTGGATAACAGTGGGTGACCTCATTCAATGGTGTCCATTATGGAAAAAAACAGGGTAAAAGCTAAATATAAACATACAAAAAGTATGAATCATATCATCTTAATAGGCTATGAAGCCACCTCCGCTCCTAAAGTAGTATCATTCACGGCCAAACCAGAGCAGTTCTGTATTATCAGCTATGCGTGTTCAGATGCTGTTGACTCTAATGTGTTCATCATTAGACTATTACGGAAGTGTTTCCACTGAGTGGTTTCCCTGCTACGCCAGGAGTAAAAGATTCTGGGTGTGAGTATGTGTATAACCCCCCTGGTGATGGCCTTGTGTCACAATCTTCACAGGTTTACGAGTTTGCACAACTGTTAAGTAATTGACAAACAATCTCCAGGCTGTTTGTGTTTAACTGTGCCGTGACACGGGCATGAGTTAAATCCCAACTCTTGTTGCCTGGCAAAAATCACAATAAGCACTCAAGAGCCTAAGCGAACAAAGCCATGTAAACTGAAACCAGACATGGATATTCTCTGCTCTCTCACACACACACACACACACACACACACACACATAGATACACACACACACAGGTGCTCACCGTGGGTCCAACAGGAAGTCCCCATGGTTACCATAGAAACCAGGGGGCACCTGGTTCGCCAACAAGACGTCAGTTGAGGTATTTAGGTTAAGGTTAGTCTCATTTCCTTTTCACGTACTGACCCCTCAGCACCTCACGAGCACCATTCCCTGCCGGAGTGCCATCAGTGCTTTTTGCCAGACAAGACAAAAGGAGTGCCAAAGTATGGGGTGCAACACGAGCCGCGGGGCTGAGGTGGTGGACCCGGCCAAGATGCCAGAGGAGAGGCCAAACTCGGCAGACTCGAGCACGGAGGACTCACACCCAGACACGGAGCCAACGGCAGACGCTGCCAAGCAGGATGCAGGGGAGGAATCCAGCTGAGCAGACATGGCCAAGGGGTCTGGGCTGCCCCCGTGTCTTACAGGTCAGGAGTCAGCCTATATGTCAGGGACACACCATTCAGTCCAACTATTCATTACAATCAGTCATACCTCTTAATTACGCTTTATTTCAGTCAAGGTGAGTGACCACACATGGTGTTTTTTTAAGAATGAAAGCTAACATTGTCACATATATGTATGTGTGTGTGTGTGTGTGTGTGTGTGTGTGAGAAAGAGAGAATGGCCTGTGCTTTATGTGTATCCAGGAACATAATTGAATTGTCTTAATGCTGAGGGCTATGTCTGTTCCACCACACTGTAGTGGTAATGTTTTGATTCAACACTGCAAGCTAGTAAAACTACATGTACAGTATTCCTGCCTAGGACTGTGTTTTGACAGTGGGTGTTATTGTTTATACATTAATCCTGTACATGTTAACTACAGTGGGTATTAATGTCTATACATTAATCCTGTACATGGTCACTACAGTGCATTTACACAAATTTGTTGGTGACAGTTTCAGTGCAGGTTGCCCTGAGTGACGTGGATGTGGTGACACAACAGAAGAAACAAGTGTGACCGGTCATCTATTCCCCACTTCCGTCTCAGAAGGGCGCAGCAAAACCACCTTCTCAACAATGGACATTCAGCCAGCAGTTAAAAATTAGACATCTAGTAGGCCTGTGTATATTTTATTTGCTTAATATGTCACCACTATAAGAACCATTCAGTAGAAATGTCCCAGACATGTATTTGGTGAGAGCCATGCAAAGTGAAGCCTTTTTCAGAGCAGTTACTAGAGTAATGTACATGTCTTTTTTAGTTGTATAAGAAATGAAATGCTGTTAGTAAAATACAATTTGTATGACTATGACAAATCCTTTGAGGATTAGCATTAAAATTTTGGTTTAGCAACTCCTAAACTGTATTTTCCTTTAAACTTAGCTGAGCTTGAGTCTTAACTTAAATGTGACTGGACTCCAGCAGGGAGTAATTAAGGCAGGGTCACAGTGTATGCGTTTGAACGCTGATGTGATATTGCAGGATGGGCACTGCGAACATGATGAGCAATTAACTCGCTATTCTTTGATTTGCCACCAGGTGTCGCGCGGGCTGTGTAATAATTTTAGCGGCCACTGGGGGGCAAAAGCGTCCTTCGCATATATCAAGGGGCGTTCCAGATCCGCTCCATTTGCTGGAAAACATTTAATCTGAAATATATGTTTTAAGTTTATTACCGCCGAGTGAAGTGAGCTGGAAGGGAATAGCCATTTCACAAAGCCATATCACAATCACCCATCAGAGAGGCAGCGGGAAATTACATGAAAATATAACCATTCCACAAATGGAAACTGTGATTGAATAATGTGTTTCAGAAGATGAATGAAAAGCACTTTGTTGGGAAATGTAGTGCTAAATAGCTTTTTAATTTCAGATGCGGGATAAAAGAGCCACGTTTTTACCCGATTTTCTCCCGCGATTGATTAGAAGATCCACACCTGCGGAGAGAACCCGTCCTATCATCTCATTATCAGTTAATTAATATGCATGCACAAATGCCAGTTATCTTCGCAGTTGTATTTGGCTGAGACAAGACATTGATGTTTTAATGACAGTGTGATTGATGACTTGCTCTGCCGTGTGAAAAGCCACGCAAGCACAATGATTGACATTGTTCTTAATTGTTGTCAAAGACAATTGAATTGAAAATGTCATCAGATTGATAGGACTGTACTCAATATGACTGAGTATCCGGTTTGCTGGAGATTAACTTGACAGGCTATAGCACTCGACTCGGCGTCCTCCAATAAGTGTTGTAGCCAGTTTATCTCACAGTTGAGTCAGTCCCAGAAATTGCAGTTTTCGAGAATGACATTAATTGGGAAGTCGACCGTGCAATCATTGCCCAATCAGAACTACAGTCACTTCTGTGCCTCATTCTTGGCTGTGTATTAATGGCTCATGTGAAATAAGAAAGATACTTTGCACATTGCTCCTGGTTCATGCACGTGCCTTGAAAATCCCTGTCCTGCACCTCATAAATATAGACTATAAGAACGATGCCATGCTAGGCTACCATGTTGCTATTTGAGCCTCTTTACTGTCAGGCTGTGACAAAATGGTTGTTATGGAGTGCAGCAGCACTAACTGATGGTCTCTAACACCATACCGTTGTGGTGTAATCTAAAGATATCATGTTGAATTGCAATCTGGAGAAAAGATGATTCAGAGTATATGTTGCAGGCAGTACATTCACCAAATATGAGTGAATATATGTACCTGGAAATTGGCAAACATGTTTCAAACAGCAGTGCATTATTTCATCTACTTTCATAACTGCTGACCATAAAAGTAATTCCACCTTTACCCTCAGACCAACCTTTTTTGAAAGTATGATCAGCCACTGGAATAGAAGATTATCTCAACTGTCCCTAAAGCACATCAGTAATCTCCCTGTAACCAGTGGAAGTAGGACTCTGCATTATTATACTGCTGCGTAATTGTTTTTGGGCAATGATTTATTGAAATTTTATCAGTAATTGTCAGTGGCCTCAGGTCATAACCTTTATAATGGGCTTTACAGTGGTAGGATCATGGCCATCCAATTGAGCATAAATAGGAATAAAAAAAAAATCTCATTCGCTTGCATGCTCCCTCAAATGGCCCGGTTTATAAAAAATGATGCGTGCCAGGGAGGTCAACATTCATTCAGACAAGCCAGATACGGTCGCCTGTTTTTTTTTTTTTTTTGCTTCTTGTGCGGAATCTGCGGCCATCCATAACCACAGTTATACTCTCATGCATTATCTGCTGTCGTTGGTCAAGGCTGAAACTCATCTCATTGTAATGCCTGCTTTATATTCATCATATAAACACACAGGGAGAAAGTAAGAGAGAAATAAAGAGAGAGAGAGAGAGAGAGAGAGAGAGAGAGAGAAAGAGAGAGAGAGAGAAACTAGCTGGCCACTTTGTGGAGTTTTTGGTGTATTTTATTCTGTCGTGTTCATGGCTGGACATACTCGACGCAGCTCTGACTCACTGCAGCCATCCCAGAGCAGATAAACATCTTGTGGCTGCGTGTATCATGAATGTGTTCATGTTGGCTGCATTATGCCCATGGAATGCACACAGACCATAAAAGTCGCGGGTCGACTCGAAACTGGGCTTTCAGTCACGGGATGAATCATACTGGGATAGTCTTTCCTTTTCTCTCCACCATCCCTCAAGTTTTCTTTTTTGTGTGTGAATGTGAGTTTGAAGAGGGCCTCCACCCAGCTTTGCAGAAAAGATCAGCTTAGGAGGTCACAGTGGAAGAGGACAAAGAGAAGCACTGTACCAAAAACACACACTCTCTCTCTCTCGCGCGCGCGCGCGCGTGCACACACACACACACACACACACAGACACACTCACACACACACACACACACATACACACACACACACACACACACACACACACACACACACACACACACACACACACACACACACTAACACTTTAAGCGCGGGAGATTTATCAGCCTATTAGAGTCACTTTTCAGCGCACCTTTCCCTGAACAATGGCCAAGTTTATTTGCCCACTTTGTGTGCAGTGTTTTATTGTCTGGGCTGACTTTCGCCAGCAGGGTAAATCCTGAAGCAAATCCTTCTGGATGCTCCCTTTATAGGCACCCCCTAAATGGCAATTTCACACCGATTTTTCTGAACATCAAAATTCACATTCACCGTGCGGGTTGTTCAGACGTGCCTGTGAGATTACGGGACTCAGCCATAGATTTATTAGAATTGATGAAAAACAGGAGCCTTTGTTATTTGAGCTGTTCACGTTTTGTGTCCAACCAATCAACCGTTGCTGTGTCACTCAAACTTTAAAGGACCTTATCCAATTCTAATGATGCATTGAGAATCCCCCATTAAATTAAACTGTATTGATTGAACTTAAAAAGGTTGAATCAGTTAACCTCCACATTAGACCTGATGGACATGGACTCCTAAAAGGGGGGTCGGGGCTGTTTCGTTTTCTCCCCCCTGGAGAAACAGTCTTCTCTCAGAGCTCAGTGGCTGAGAGCCGAGTTCCCCAAGCCCCTGATTCGTGGTTCAAGGGGAGAGATTGTGAACGAAGCGAGTGTGGCAGCTGCTGTGTAATTATTTGAAACCCAGGTGAAGTAAAATACAAAAAGCTGCAGTGGCAGGTGTACCTATTCATCTCACGGATTTGTTTTGCTTGTGCTGACTGTGAGAGAGAGAGAGACAGGGAAAGAGAGAGAGAGAGAAAGAGAGAGAGGGAGAGGTGGTGGGGGGGAGAGGAGTGAGTCTTTTCAAAGCAAATGGAGAAAAATGGGAAAATGTATTCTAAATGTCATTCATTGAGCGCCGGTGTCGAGGTGACCTTAAAATATCATCTCCCCCCTTTTGTAAATGTGGACAAGTGGGCTTGGCAAAATACCACGTCTGATAGGAAAAGGCAGCCCGTGTGAAACCTGCTACTGGCTGCCATGTGGAGATGACTGGTGCTCGGCTCAGCGGTGGGCACAGTGGCGTCCCCACATGGTTGCGGCGGACATACGGTGCACCCTGTGACCTGTCCGCATGTCTGCTCAGCACTTCTTGACATGCAGAGATGGAAGAACTGCCAGTCACTAGTAAACACCTCCACACAAGCAGGGACGCTGGGTGCTCTAAGGCCCCTTGAGAAGTGGGGTAGGACAAGTGTCAGATTCTTTCAGTGGACACGTACAGGTACACTGCTTAGGCACTCACCTATATGCACACTAAAAAAAAATAGTAAGAGCTGTTTGCACTCACCTATATGCACACTAAAAAAATAGTAAGAGCTGTTTGCACTCACCTATATGCACGCTCACACAATTAGTAAAAGCAGTTTGCACTCACCTATATGCACGCTCACACAATTAGTAAGAGCAGTTTGCACTCACCTATATGCACGCTCACACAATTAGTAAGGGCTGTTTGTATCACACAATGAATCACAGTTTCCTGTTATTGCCTGAAAACCACAATAAGCCTCCAATATCACATGTTTCAGCAGAAAGGGCAGCAGTATTAAATGGGGTATTAAAACGAAATATACCCAGCATAGAGTAATTTCAGGGTCTGCTATGAATAATGATTCCATGTTGCATTTCTACCTCTTGCTATAGTCAACGCATCCCCTGGATAAGGATGGAAACACTGTAAGAGGCCATGCATGTTTCTGTTTATGCACGGCGGTTGGTGGTGTGATGAATACTCACAAGCAATGCACATAACATGGCATGGTTAGTCAGTGAGAAAATTAAATGTAGTCACTGGAAACAAAACTGCCCCATTCTGCAATACAAATCAACGGTAACCCTGAAAATTGCTTGCTTTGAGCTATGTGTTTTCATATGTGTTCAGGTCTGCAGCAAGCGTTCTCTACAGCTCTACATTGTTTTCTCGTCCAGCTTGTGTTTGTGTTTTTGTTTAAGGGCGCTTGTGCGTTTCGCTTGTGTTGTGTTTCTGTTTAAGGGGCGCTTGTATGTTTTGGTTGTGTTGTGTTTTTGTTCGAACACTGACGGCAACAAGACCAAGTTCATTTACTGGGGGCCTGTGCCGAGTTTGACCTCATCACGGTGAAAATAATTAGTGTTGCTTGGCTATACAGGAGCAGCATTCACAGCTGTGCTGGGAGCACAGAGCGCGCTCTGTTCTGTGTCATTAGCCCGTTTCAATATTTATGCCCGAGCTGCAGGGAAAGAACAGTAATGGTGGAGGGGTAAAAAAAAAAGGAATCATGTGGCTGCTTTATAAAGTCCCTAACTACAATTACAGTAAAATAATTCATACGGCCAGGGAGGCTTTGTTTAGATCACGGCACATCAAGAGCCGAGTTTCTGACATGTAGTCGAATAACGATGGGAGACGACATGTCGGTTCTTCTCTGCAGCTCACCGCATAAGGATTTGCGAATAGCGGGGAAATGCCATTAGAGTTCAATCATAAATATCACAGGCTGTCTCCCAGGGATCACATTATATAGAACCAGAGGAAAAGAAAGGAGCCGAATCGAGGCTGCCCTACCTGCTATTGGATTTGTGGGGTTTTCTACATTTTGACTGAGGTTACATTTTTAGCCATTATGCCAAATAGCCTGGATATTTTACTGCCACTTGTAAAATATCAAATTGCAATAAAAAAAAACCATTAAAAAGGCAAAAAGGCATAAAGGGACCCCTCAACTCCCTCAGCTAATGAAACATGACTTATCATCACCAGTTTTTTCTGTAGCTCCACAATAACACTGAAATCATTGAAATCATTTGTCTTGATACATTTCCATCGTGACGAGCAGGAGAGTGAGACAGGGAATCAGGAAGGAGGGGAGGGGAGGGGGGTGAAGCGGGGAGGTGTGGGTGGGTGCGGGGGGGTTATAATGAAAGGCACTGAACACTGGCACTGTGGCAAATGATGGTAGTGTGGCATGACAGCTTGTTATCAAGCCCAGCCGCTGAGGAGCATGAAAATCCGGCCTGGAGTTCTCATTGTGCGTCTCAGTCAATCACACGCAGGAGCAGGCTTTTGCATCTGAACCACGCTGTTTATTCAGCAAAGGCCCTCTCTGACAGAGACACTTATCTGCAACTGCACTCTATCTGCAACTGGAACTGCATTCGCTTTAAAGATGTAGAAACAGGTGGATAGCTGCTGACTGGAAATAAACCTCTGATGTGTGTCTGGTATCAACTTTGCGACAAAAGGTTATGAGTGCAATTGGTTCGTTCACAGACTGGTGGCTGGGCAATGATGCTAATAAATTTAAATTTGAGGACACGTGGCTGTCTGGGAGCTAAGTGGGAACTGGACTAGAGGATACATCTCGACTGGGTGAGGGACAATACAGATCTCAACAGGGTTATTTCTGTTTAGAGTCACCTAAAACAGGAATATAAAAACAACAGACAATAAACTCTTTTCTTTTAAGAAATGACCTTGATAAATCCACTCCATCGCATTGACAATTAGATATGTATGCAATGTACTGTAATTAATGTTTTGACATTTTCTTGAACATACAGGTGTTCTGTCCCATTTGATGAAATTCATGTCTCGTGGTTTCACACAAACAGTAATCCCCCTCAGAGGTGGCCGTGAGTTAGTTGTCTTTCTGTGCTTAGTCATCCCATCAGATCCAACCCCAGGCTCATGTCCAGGCAGGTGCAGTGGCTCCGGCTTCCCATTGCTGTGATCTCTGGAGTGGGAGGCAGAGAGAATAGCCTCCAGCGCTCATAATCATTTGCACCTAATTACACAGCAATCATTAAAATGCTAATACATATGGCTAAAAGGCCAATTAAAGGGGTAATTAAAAAGGCTTTGTTCCACTGCTCTGCTCTGGACAGGACTACTGTTCCTCTTTGGGCTTGAGGACTGTACTCCAGTGTTCAAACAGTGTATAGTGAGCTATCAGGATTTGAGCAGCCTCACTTTTAAGCACAGAAACAAAATAGAATTGACACCATGAAAAATGTATAACAATTTGACACAGTGAAAAATGTATAACAATTTGACACAGTGAAAAATGCATAACGACCACATTTCTGTTTCCATGCAAATCATCGAACTGAAAGCACTGCAGGCTTGCATTAGCCGAGCCACACAGCGCATAGCAGCGGTTGTTCTGTCTGCGCACGCTCCTCTAGTGCAGAATGACACACGAAATATTTGAACTGGAAGTGCTGATGCTAAATCCAATCCTATCAGCATAAAAGTAAACTAATCAGAGCAGTCTGCAATGTAAATACTAATCTCCTGTGTTTATTCAACATCAGAACTGCCAGTAGAAGCATATGGGGATTTGCAATCTTGTGTGTGGGTGACTGTATGATATTATATACAATAGGCCAACTGGGAAAAAAAAGGAGGCCTGTGTTTATCCATTCCAAAGTGCAGTGTTGATCCCGCCAGTGCTAATGAAACTTAGCACAGATGGGAAGCTCTAAAATGAGTGGTGATGAATCCACTCCAGCTTGCCCATTGCTGCTGGTCCATTTGCTTTCAGGGGGTTGCTGAAGTGTCAGTGGTTTAATTTTATAGTGTGTAGTTCTCCCTGATTTCCCCCTGGAACCCGGGGCTGCTGGAGAATGCGAAACATCTGCTGCCACTCTCAGAGAGAGATATATATAAAAACTATCATTTCTATCGACGGCAGAGGCAGAGGCACGAAAAAGAGCCAAGCACCACATTCAAATACCTGCCTATTTCTGTAGCATGTTGACTCCGGGGGATTGACAGTCCAAAAACCCATTAAATTGTCCAGTGTTGCTGACTTCAAATAAGAAGCCCGGGGCAACACTGGATAAGGTGTACTCACACAGAAAGCAGAGCGCTGTATCTTAGGACGCTACATCATAATCTGCCATTGCTAGAAATGTGATACAGGCTAACAGCGGATCTGTTTCCTGTGTTGTTTTGCGAAAATATTTATTTCAGGGGCAACTTGCATTATCCACGGCATCAATTACAATCTTGTAAAAATATCAAATATCACAGAAATTCTAATTGGAAAAATCCATTGTATGCCTATTGCAAATGGAACAGGATGAAAATAAGAGATGGACCTCCAGCTGGTGTTGCTGTTTATTCATTACCAGAGAATAACAATATAATGAATACCAATATCTTGAGGAAAAAAAACACATTACTGAAAATGTCTTTCCTTGGAAGCAAAATTTGTGATTTATTTTTGAACATAATGCATTTCCATTCTGCTGGCCTGAACTAGTCATTTGCTCCATCATGTCAGTTCTCATCTTTTACGAATGAGATGGAGGGCCCGTGAGTCATTAGGGGAGAATGAGGCAGCAGACTGTGAAAGGCGGCGAGTGCAAGACAGGAGAAGCAAACACCCACAACACACAGAGAGGATTCTGGGCTTTCTAACCCCCCCCCCCTTCCCTTGTCATCCTCCCTCACATCGCTTTGTGTTTGTCCGTCCATCCGTCAGCGTGTCTGTCTGTCTGTCTGTCTGTCTGTCTGTCTGTCTGTCTGTCTGTCTGTCTGTCTGTCTGTTTGTCAGACTGTTTGTCTGTGAGCTGGGCGTCTGTCACTCACAGTCTCTTCCTGTTGGTGTTGCCATTCTTGGAGCCCTCCTTGGAATTAGGGTATGACTTGGAGTGTAATTTGGACTGGATTTCACTCTTCCCCCCAGTACCCTCAAACCCCCCCTCCAAACCCTCTATTGGAAGCTCAGGGATGCGTTAGCAAATGTCAGATTGGTCATGCCACAGATTGTGAGGAAAAAAGGGGAAAACAAACAGACAGCTGTTTCCAATTATGGTTTTACTAGGCGCTGATGGGCCAGTAATTAGAGGATTAGAGATGTGTAACTGCGCACAGCTTTGGGTCCTGCTTCGTGAGTCCTCGCGGAGGGAAAATATGGCTCAGTCCATCCAAAGCACTTAAACAACAATGTTTTCGCATTAGAACCGTTTCGCTGCGGAACGTCACCCCGGGTATCCACGGGCGACCGGGGTTGCCGAGGCAGTGGTGGTGACATTTGAGGCCTCTTTCCCAGATGTCTGCCCCAGCCCGTAACAGTCCTTGCCGTTTTTCTTAAACCATTTCTCGTGACTTAGCGTTTGGAGTGTAGTACAAATCCCAGGTTTCCCTGCCACTGTGGTGTGATCATCAGGCCTTTCATCAGGCTCAAGGAAAGGGAGACTATTATAATCAGTCACACTGACTAGCAGGAGTGTTCGCTCGCTGTCCTTTGAAAGGACTGGAGCTTTCCAAGCCCCTCTGGGCCCACGTGTTAATGAGGTTCTGCTTGTCTGTTCTGCTGCTTGGGAGGTGTCTATTTTATTTCAGCGTGCAAGTGGGCATATCCATAGGGCACTCGTGTCCCGTGCACTTAGGCAGTCTGCTAGTTCTCTTTTTTTTTTGTCAGCTCCGTCGCTAATCCACCCTGAGATTCCCAATGGCAGGGGGAGTTTAAAGTGACCGACATACATGGGGACGGGCTTGAAACTCTGTGATGGTGGCGCTGTCCTCTTTACTCTAATCACTGTGACCCATTAAGTGCCCCTTTCATGTTCGGTGCTCTCCCGCCCGCGTTTGTCGCTGGTGTCAGTGTTCCTAAAATCTGGGCTGTGTGAGAGGGGTGAGAAGGGGGGACTGTAAGGGCTTGTCTATCCCCCTTGCTGGGATCCATCCAGAGCCGTGCCATGTGCCCAGTGTCTCACCAAAGCCTAGCCACAGACAGGAGGTACTACGGAGGAGCATATGCTGTGGGTGAAACCATCAGACTGAGAAAACATACTGTACACACATACACACACACACACACACACAGAGAAACCTCTACTGAAAGCTTGGATCAAAGCCAAGCAACAGCCACACCCTCACCATACACCACATACATGCAAACACACACACACACACACACACAGAGCCATGACAGCTGCATGTAAACCAGAGAGACATGCTCCTAACAAACACACACTATCAGCGATTGCACATGGTGCACACATTCCCTCAGCCTACTGCACAACTCCACTCCACTCCACGCCCCGCACCCCCACCACCAACACCATGGCAACCGCCTGGTTCAATTCAGCGTAATATGTATTAAATTTGATAGAGTCAAAGCCCTGGTCATGATCTAATTAAATGTAATGTGTTTATATTTGTGTTGGGTGCTGGTGATTGCAGTCTCAGTGGGCTGTGCGGGGCTAACGCCGACATGAGGCAGCCAGTGTTTTGGCTGCTCAGCAGCTCATGGTTAATTGGGGCTCCTGAGTTATTTCGCCATGACTGTTCTGGTTTCCATGAAAACAAGCAGACATTTAGGACAGCCGTGAGTCATCCGCAACATCGGTTAGGTTTTTTAGCTGTTGATATTGTCTCGTCTCTTGTGCAGAAGACTAGGGGATCTCTTGAGCTACCAACTGATCCTCAAGGCCTCTCAGGAAGGCATGAAGTGTGTCAGGGTAATTATCACCATCATTATTGCTCCAGGATTCTGAAATATTGTGAATCATTTTCTGAAATATAATGAGTCACATTCTAATGGTTTTGCACCGATTCTGTCTCCTCTGTCTCACAGCATGTTGTCTCAGGGATGTTCTGTTGGCTTTGTTAGCTTGCTGCTTTAGATTACTCCTTTAAATTACATGTTGACATAGAGAGGTGCATTTTAAATACTCACTGTCATAATAGACCTCATCTCACACTCATTTTAAGTTACTGAGCCTCACCTAGATACTGTACCAGCATCCGCATGTCCCAATATACATTATCTCCCTCTCTCTCTGTTAAAACATATGGAAGAGGGACATCACACCTCCCCTGGCCTCTCTGTCTGCCTCATTATTTTGATCAACTGTAAAACACCTCCAAAGTTTACAAGCTTGTTATTACTTCAGGCTACATCTTTTATTTATTATTAGGCCTCTCTCGTGTCAGGAGACAAGCTCCTCTTCCTCTCCCTAGAGCCTGATAACTGCACAAAAATACTCTCCAGCTCAGAGAACTGGAATGAATGCCAAAGAGCTGTGGTACATCTGCTGTACCTGAAACCTAAATAGTGACCACAGAAAAGGGAAGAGCATAGAAACTTACTGTATACTGTAACTTTACCTTTCTGTTTTTCAGGGTTCTGAAAATAAACCTTAATTAACAGAAGATGTAATAAGATTGTGCCTTGATTGACTCATTTACAGTCTAGTGGATAAGTGCCAGAGGCCCATTTGGAGATGATCATTCCATGACCTCATTTATTTAATAACATTATCAGCCGAAAAGCAATTGTACAACTGCAATAGCACTTGTACATATCATTTTGATTGTGTGACTATTTTTTGAAATGCCTAGTTACTCATCTCCTGGATGAAAATGTAGTGGAAAAGACCTGTGGTTCATCATGATCTGTTACAGTTTGGTGTTGGATGTGGCTGAGCCCTCCTTCAATGAGAATAAATGATAAAAGGGAAAGGTAATCTGCAAGTCTGCAGGGCCATAGCCCGTTTCAATGGGGGCTTCTTCCCCTTCTGTATACTGGATGTGCAGCCCCTAACTGGCAGTAAGCAGTTGCCTCCATTTGATATGTTTCCCCAGCGGCAGTGAGTAATGTTCCCGTCGCACCCAAACTATACGTTGTGTGATGGAGTTTTGGAGTATCCATTCATTCGCTGTTCACATCAAAACATTTTGCTCAGCAGAATGAGTCCGCTGTATTTTACACCAGGGTTCATCTCGATTTCAGCAGGAGGACTCGGGGAGAGAGGGGAAAAAATGAGAGAGGAGAGAAGAGAGAAGAGGAGAGATTTTAGTGCACTCTGTGTTCTCTGCGATAATGAATGCTTTGTCAGTGAGAATCCATCAACGGTCACTGTGGGGGAAGGGAATGTCAGGAAAAGTTATGGTTTGTTGGCTTTTAACCCACGTGGCCCAGCCTTGCAAAGTAATTGAAGTACAGAAAATGTCATGTTGTTGTACTTCATCTATTTGTATTGCTGTCTAGCGGGATGAATAGAAATATCGTAAGGTGCCTTTTTAGCGAGTTGTAAACCTTCTTATACAAACAGTGGGAAGAGTTCAGCATTTTGAGGTTTTTCACAATGAACCCTTGGCTAGTTCTCACAATGTTTCCATTCCTATTGTGAATTTAATATCTGTGTTGGCTAGGTGAATAAACCAAATGCACTGGATGCCTGCACAGACTGTGGTCATTTCATATGAATCTATTGTTGAAACTGTAACACACCATGCCAATAATCAATTGATTTTTTAACCAATATTTATGTAGAACAGTGACCCATGTTCAATATCATGGAGCAATGAGCTATTGTTACTGCACTTGTTTTTTTATGGACATGAATAGCTATGCCTATGTGTAGTGAAGGAATGCTCTGTAATATGATTCTTTCAACATCAGTAAAGTTCCTTAAACTGAACTACTGCCTACCATCATTTCAACAATTTATACAGAAGGCAAATTGAAACAGCCTTTTTGGAGAACAAAAATATATAAATGTAAAGAGCAATAAAACAAGTAATATACTCTACCGGCCCAGTCATCGCAAGCAGTCGTAGTATCAAGTCATTGTAGAGCAAAGAGTGTCCTTAGCATCATTAACGTGAATGTGACGTAGTGAACTCCGAATAGATTAGAAGCATCGAAGCAGCGCCACTCATTGCTTGAGAAACTTCTGAGGTTACTACAGAACAAGTTCGCAGGAGGAGGAATAGTAAGATGTTCCAGGGGATGCACAGAAAATCTACTGAAGTGAGATACTACATGTAATGGAGTGACCATTAGCTAATATGAATAATAGCTAATATGATACTTGTGACAGACTGTTTTGATGTGCTGTGCGATGTGTTGTTTTTTGTTATGACAGTCCATGCAATGGAAGTCTCTGCAACAACATGCGGAATATTTACACAAAACATAGATTCAGTAGATTCAAACCACATCCACTTCTTCATTAATGTCATGACAATACTGTGTAAAGTGAAACAAAATTAACTCGCACTAACGTTTTTTGATAACCATGTTAGTCAGATATGATTCATGGTGCAGTCCCATAATTTTAATCTGAACCATTTCAACCTTAAACTGTAAATATGGACTATCCATGCTATTTTTACATTATAGCCTATAGGCTTTGTAGTAGCTGCACCATAGCTACGTTTAGACATAACGTTAGCGTAAAGAGAAGGCCTGTATTTAATACTATGCTAATTTCCGTCAGTTCTTAGACAAGCTAGCAGCCTAAAACGACCAATGCAACATGCATATAGGACTTAGTTATTTAAGTCGAAAATCAGTGTTAAATGATGATGAATTTCCCAGCTAAATTGATTATAAATTCGCAAGTTTAGTATAGTTTCACCAGTTTCTCTTCAGATGTGGATAATGGAAATAAGCTACTGGAAAGTCCTTAATGGCTCTGGTTTCATGGTCCACTATATAACACTATATAAATGAACAAAGCTTTATTTACATTCGTGTGGCAACATAAACTCAACCTGTGTGTGTTTCCAGGACTACTGTGCACTGTCAATCAATACCTGTCTACTAAGTCATTTTAAACATTGTTTTAAAAGCTACATTTAGCGATTTCTGCACCTTCATTGGACTGGATGTGTAAGCAGGTCATATTTGTCAGTTGGCCTACCTGAAGTCAAACTGCATTGGTATAAATACAAACAAATGCACGAGAACAGCACATTCTTGGAAGACACATTTTACATAATGCCACACTCAGCAAAAGCTACATGGTTTCCCTTTAAAGTGAGACTGAACATTTCATTTAGTAGCCTATAATGGCTGTCGTTGTTCTGTAGAAGATAAGTGTTCTGCCCAAGTCTATGCTGAGTAAGAATGGCATGATATCCTCTGAGGTGTTCTTATTGTGGATCTTCTAAAAGAACCTGTGTCTCGACCCATAACCTAGGTCATCCTAACAAGCCATTTCAGGCAGCTGCCATTCAAAATGCAATTACTGTCCATGTCCTAATGTCACGTCAGTCTACTGTATCTGTAGGTAGTGAGATTTGACCCAGATTTTCATTCACCTTTCTCAGCTCTCTGAAGACTGGTGACCACAAAACCTTAGAAGACCTTGGTCATGACAGACACAGGGTTATTGAATCCAGTCATGGAAAACATATTGTTCCTCTGGCGAGTGGACCTTCAGAAGCCCTCTGTCCAAGGTAAGCTACTGTTACTCCCACCTCGATGTAGCTGTAGTTTAGCTGCTGCCTCTGCTGTCTTATATCAACTGACTGATTAACCTCTTTAGCTGTTCAAGCATGGCCCCTCATGCCAACCCCACTCCTCACCATGACGATGAGGGACAGAAATAACTGTCAGAGGGAGATGGGGTAAGGGCAGAGAGATCCATGCCCCTCTCACTTGCCCTCAGGCTCACATCCTCTGCGTGAGTAATGGTAGAATGTGAGAACCTTTATCCCACAGCAATACAGCATTCTCTTTGACTGTTCTTCCCCCCACTATCTAAACTGAAGAATTCATAGGGTTCACAGGGTCATGTGATATTTATTTGTCTGCGGAGAGACACAGAGGGAGGACGAGAGGGGAAGTATTGTGGCTTTAAATAAAATGGCAAGAATATCGAGAATATGTACCTGATAAAACAAATGTAAGATATCTCTGGATATGCCCTGTCTATGTGGCTGTGAGCCATCATCACACACAAATGTCAAAGAAATCCAGAAACGTGTCTGTTTGGATACAGATACGCTACAGTGGAGGAGTGCACAGTGATTTGATTCAAGTGTCACGACCGGGGTGAAAAAAAAAAAATCTGCAATCTTGGGTAATTGTTCCCAGGAATGACATTGATTCACAAGCAGTCAAGCATATAATGACACTGGCAGATGACATTGCCTGTTGTGCTGCTTCTGTGTCTAAAACACAAACCCTTTTAATAGGAGTCCACAGAACTTGTATAGTGAGAAAAGCTTTACTTCTCTGTGATCAACCAAGGCAAAAACAGCACCATGAAGGGTTGCTGTTACAGAATGAATTATCTAACAGAAGGGGGAGTTAAATACATGAATTGCGGTTCCATAAACTAGAAGGAATTAGGATTAGTGATTATTTTCCATGTCATGCCTGTTTTAATCACCACCAGTGTGTTCTGAAATCCATTTTCATGTCAATCTCTGGAGGCATAATTTCACTGGTTACTTATGCATTACATTACAAAACACTGAGTGTGTACCGGCGTGTGTGTGAGTCCGTTTTCTCATGCTTCTGTGAGTACGATCACCCAAGCAGCATGCTTAAGTTTCAAGTAATTGGGCACACTATATAAACAAAACTGTCTGTGTCTGTTACTGTGACCAACACATACATTCCTGATCTGTCTGCCTGTCTCTTTGATTAGGCAGCTCTGGGGGTCCTTGCGCTGGAGACTGTGGTGAGAAAGAGCCTTGCTTGGCTGTCTCCCACACTGAAAAACAATATTAGCTCAGTGGTTCTCTGGAGGCAAGGAACTGCTTGGTAAACAGGGTGACCTAATTTCCGAGGTCCTCCTCGCATCTGCAGTCAAGCCGGTGAACTAACACTAAATACATAGTGGGCATTTTTCTGCCCCTTGTCTCGTCCATCTCTGTCCTGTCTGTCCACCCGTCGAGCCTGTGCAAATACAAATGTCTATTTTGAGGAGGGCCAGACAGTTTATTTGAATTATGGACGTGCCGATCACACAGGGCCTACTGCGGAAATCAATAAAATTGACTGACTACCTCTGAAAGGGGGCAGTGATCATTTGTGTGGAAAACATGTAAAGCTTGGACAGGATTGATCACGGCTGCCAGAAACAGCCAAACAAATGGGAATAGCATAAATGTGTCTAAAATATGTTACGAAAAAACATTTACTGCATCGAGCAAGAAGAGCTTTCCAAGAATGAGTGTTGCTGTCACAAATACTGCAGTGGGACTGGACTCAAATGCACGACACAGTTAAAAACACTATGGGGAGTCTTTAATTACTCACAAGACTGTAGACAGGGAAAGTGCAGTGTGGCAGCATGGATCCATACACAAACAATATCAGGCAAGGAACTGAAGAAACATGAGGGCTTAAAAACACAGGGAAACTAAACAGGGGAAACAGATCATTGGTTGACAGGTGAAAACAGACAAGAAAGGCTAATAAAGGAGAAAATAAGAACTTAGGCCTTGTTCAGACTACCAGCCAAATCAGTTTTTGGCATATCCAGATTGTATCCAGATTGATTATTGAAAGTCTGGACAGCAAAAAAAAACCACATGAAATCCAATTTTTGCAGATTGGATCCAAACCAGAAGGAGGTTTGAATTGCCATTCCAATCGGATTCCTAAAGATGTGTTTCAGTCCAGATGCTCTGGCCGCTAAAATCATATCTCAAAGTGTGTTTTGCGTCACTCGCAATGTGAAATACAATGACAACGTCAATTCTAGAGTGACGGGAGCGCTGGAATTCATGCTGCTATTAGCATAGCCAAAACATAGCCTAAGAAATCAGGAAGATACAAAAGGACCATATTCCATGGAGGGTTTATATTGACCCTGCTGCGTTCAACCTCCAACAAAACGTAGCAAAACGATTATTGAAACAGAAACGGTAGTGCGTTTACATAACACCCTGTATTGTTACGTATATGCAGCTGAGAAGGCCATTCCTCTTTAAGAATTTTTGAAGACTGATAAAAATAGGTTAAATACATGATGAACTTTTTATTCTTATTTTATTCTTAGTTGTATTTGTAAAGGACTTTTTTCCATTGTGCGCACTGCCTTTCTAATATGGTGGGGTTCATATACAGTACGTCTTTGCTGACTGGGTTACACCTCTGACACACCCACATGTCGTTCAACCTGAAAAAAAAAAAACCTTGTTTTCGCACCTGAAAGATCCCAACCAAGAACTAAGATCCGAACCAAGGTTCATGTTTTTGTTACATTGTATATATTGATTGGGGTATATATTGATCGGGGTAGCTTTGGTTTCACATTGGTCTTTTTCTTTTTCTATTGTTTAATGGGTGATGATAGCCTGTCTCAACATCCTGTTATTGGTCAGGAAGTCCAAAAAGCTCCAAACAAACCAAACTATGGTTCAGTTTGTCTCGTACCGAGACCCCCTCTTTTGGTCAGATTTTGGGTGTTTTGGTCCAGATTGAAGTTCAAGGCCTTTCACACAGGGGCGTGGCCACGTGGTGGCCAGGGGGGGCCACGGCCACCATTGGTCAGAGAATGGCCACCCTGCCGGCCCCCCCAACCTCACGGCACGGCAAAAAAATACAAAATACAAAAAACCCACCTGAACAGAAACGGTATAAAGCTGAAATAAATGCATTAGTATTTTTTTTATCAAGTCGTCTTATATTGTCATTTGTCACTTACCCTACAAGCCCCATATTTGCAACATGTTGGGCCACGCCCCCATCAACAGCGCAAGACACAAACCAACGTGCCTGCATTCTGACAGCGCTTCAATGGAGACTAGCAGCTAACCACTGGATACCACTGTAACTAACAGGTGAGTAAGTTGGTGATACTTGAAAGGATCATTGAAATGATACGATCATAAAGTTATCTTCACACTCAATTTAATGTGTAAGAATGTGTCAACATTGAGGAATTGTGGCAGAGTGAGTTGAGTTAGGCTGCTGCTGTTATTTTTGCAAACTTGTAAGATTATCTCTAGCTAACGAGCTAGCGCTAGCTAGTTAGCTTAAGTCCATTCCCAGGTGTCACTTAGTCATAGATAACACACTGTCGCTAGTTTACACTTGAAATTGAAATAAAAGCAGTCTATAGTTAATGTTGTGTAAAACTTTTCTTTAAAGATGACACAATGAAAAGGATAAGTGCCTCAGGGGTAGACAGGAAAATCCATGCTTTTTTTGCCAGCACGCGTAATTGAAGAATGGGACAGGGTCGGTCGGTTTATGGCAAACAAAAATAATTTTAAGGCTGGCCATATAAACATATATTTATTCAATCTGTAAAATGTTAATGATTGTATGTTTAGTCTTAAAAAACAACAAAAGAACAACATGTAATTGGAAGTAGATAGCACTTAAGTTAAAAGCTGATACTAATGGGATTCTTTGGTGTTTTACAGACATTTCCAAGTCCAGGGGTGAAGCTCCAGCGCAACCTCAACTAAATTTCCCCAAGACACTCCAGGAAGACTGAAACAGGAGCTTCAAGGGTGAGTGGTATGCAGCCCACCCCTGGTTAGAATACTCCATAAGTGAAGACTCTACCTCTAACAAACAAAAATGACAATTATGTAAAATGATTTACATGGATCTACACTCACTCACTCACTCACACACGCACACGCACACACACACAAACAAAGAGTGCCCCTTATAGACCTGGTTTGTCAGTGCTCTGTTTTCATTCAGCACCACAATCTATTTGATGTAGTAAGCTAGTGATATTGTTCACTATTTGTAGTGATACTGTTCAATGTACATTGTACATATTGTTGATATTTTTTTTATGTATTATGGGACATGTGTGTGTGATGTAATGTTTTTGCTTTTCTTTCTCTTTATATATACATATGTATATATTATCGCAAATTAATGGAATATTTCACTTAAAATGCTACAGTTTACCTAAATAAATTATCGCCTAAAATGACAATTCATATTGTGTCTGTCACTTGCACTAAAAACATCCCCGTCTCGTGTTAAGGTCCCGAACCCCCTCACATAATCATGACACATCGCACTCGCACATTATCTAAGCACCCATTCCAATAACATGGGATTATCAATAAGACATCATTAGTGTCCATAAGAAGGTTCAATCCATTGTGCCACCCTAAATAAAAGACTGGCCAGAGCTGGCCCCCCCAGAAATAATGTCCTGGCTACGCCCCTGCTTTCACACCTGCAATTTTGGTTTGGTTTGTCAAAACACTTTTTTTTATTGAATGCATGAAAATGTGATTTGTCTAATTACTGCATGGTTTAAAAAAACATGCTTCCTGTGGGCTATAAACAGAAGTAGTAGCGCTTCAGCAGTTCTTTGTGAGATTGCGTTTTTGAAGTAGAAATTCTGTCCTATAAGAGTTAAAATGCCCTTGTACTGCTAATTGCACTAACTGCAATTTACCTGCATGTAGCCTAAGGGTGTGCTCTTCTATTGATTAGCTTGCCATCAGAATGATAGCGTGCTGCAAATGTACACATTGGGCGTACAAAACGTATTATACTTTAATTAGCCTACTCATAGGTTTGGTCTGCAAAATGTTACCCTACCAGCAAACCACGGATGTAAAGTTGTGCCGCAGCAAGCCAACTATGTGTGTTCCTTAATAGCTTTGTGACTGTCATCATGGGGAGTTTTCAACATCCACCAATCCACATAGATGACATACTATTTCTTAGTGCCTTTTGTCATATGTTATGTGGTGCTTGATTGGCTTTTCGTATAAATGGTGCCAGAACTGAGCACCCATAGGATGACGTTTTTAAAGATTAATGTTTAATGCAATTTAATGTTAACTGGCTGAAGTTTACCCTCCAGAAAAAAGAAAAAGAGACCATGAACATGGTGCAAACTGCTGTTTAGTAGACTACTGAAAAAATACTTATTTTCCAGAAGCCAACAGGATAGAAAAATGCAGTAAACCCCCCAACTCCACCCCCACCCCTAGCCGTGAAAGAGCCTGTAAATTGATGCCATTTTCCTGAGTCTTTGTCTGTTTGTGTTTGGCTTGATAGCTGATGCCCTGTGGGTCCATGCCAGAGCTCTCTGGGTCTGCCTGATCGAGACTGGAGACATGCTCAGTCCTCACACCCGGCCGCGCTGCAGAGGTGGTGAGTCCCACGAGTATTTAAGCGCCAGTATCTCTTTTGTCTCCGATGAAAATGAGGAGGGGAAAGGAAATTAAGAGCGAGGTTAATTAAGAATTGGCTTTGAATCTCGAGCGCTAATCACTGTGACTTGCATGAGGGAAGCTTTGCTACAGTCAGTTTGGATGGGTAGTCAGAGAGAAGAGGGGGGAGGGGAGGGGAAGGGAGGGGGGGAGGAAGTCCACCAAAGTGTCACTCAGAAAAGAATAAGTTGAGAAGCTTATTAAATTGCTGACAACACCTTAATTCTTCTTCAGCGCTGCGTTAATATGATTAAATTAAGTCAGGGAAACAATACTTTCTCAAAGTTACTCCACAGTTTAATTAGAGGTCACATTGTGTAGTGATTATGTGAACAAAATATTACATTCAGCATGCACAATGAAGTTAAATTAAATGCCACATAATTATGCAGATCTTCTATCTACATCTATTTTATGGATGAAGCTATTAAAAAGGCTAATCCACATCCATTATGGGTGGGTGCACATGCACGTGTATGTTTCTGTGTGTGAGAGAGTGTGTATATGTGTCTGCACTTGTTGATATTCATTGCGAGTGTTTGTGCGCGTCGCCATATGCAAGTGTTTCCACTGTGCATGCCGGTAGAGAGCTCCGTGAGTCAGTTTATGATTGCTTGTGTGAGATTTCAGGTGAAGCTCCGTATTTAATGTAAAGGGTTTAAGTGAAAATACTGTTACCTCTCATAATGTGACTGCACCTCAATGTGTGTGTGTGTGTGTGTGTGTGTGTGTGTGTGTGTGGGGGGGGGGGGGGGGGGGGCTTCTAGTAAGATTGTCACTGTGACCAATTAAGAATGCTGTTATCTTTAAAATGTGTTTTGCACATACTGTGTATGTCAGAAAGGGTCATTGGGCCATACCAGGCACTTATGAGTCTGGTAAAAGCCTCTTACCATAGAAGGGATCCAGATAGATGGAAGCAACATCTGTCCCTGAGGCCTTGCTCTGCAGCTGGGCTGACCTTCAGAATAGAACACCGTATCTCTTGTGTTGTTGTTTTCACTCTATCTTATATGGTCTGTTTCTGAATTTGTAGCTGTTGTGTGTAACTGTTAGATACATGAATTACTCCCTTTTAGCAGTATAATTGAGGGCTTCTGGGACATTCAGGAGAGAGCCACAAGGGAGATGAAGAGAGAAACCTCACAGGGCTATTGCAAGAACACCTTGAAGCGATGAGTAGAGACATCTTGAAAGATGCAGAGACTCTCCAACCATCATCTACATCTGATGAATGAGAAGACTTTGATACCTATCTTAGTCTACTCAGCAACTTTCATAGGGATTTCACATCTGTTTTTGTTCAATCAATAAATATCTTCACTATTTTACTCTAAGTCTGCTGTTCAGGGAAACAGTCATTATTCATTTCAGTACAGTTTATCTTAGCTTAGAAACACAATGCAATTGGATCAAAAACATCATTATCCAACGCTTGTCATGTTGAAAGTAGAAACAGATTAATATAATCTGGCATTCTTGCAAAGTGACCTTTAGATGTAGAATGCAAGTTAAAGGGCCGCAAATTAAAAAGGAAAATGTCCCTGTCATTCGCAGAAGCTACAGCTGATCTGATTTAGGACAATTGTCTTGTTGAAGGCCATCAGTGTATGCAGGGTGTCCAGGCAGGTAAAAAAAAAAAGCTGTATGAGAAGCCACGTTCCCCCAGTCCTACTCCATTCTGACCAGGTTCCTGGTTCCTTTTCTTGCCAGCAAGCCAGATGGTCAGGCAAGCCAATGGTACCCCTCTGCTTCTTATGCAAGAACGACATGAACGACAGCCTTGCAATTTGCCTTTACTTCCACCAGTTAGTCTACTGGGCCACTGACTGACTTCTGCACTGTGAATCTATCTCCTCTAGCTGTACCACTAACCTAAGGAAGATGCCCTAGTTTTGATCCGATAATGGAGCTTTCATGGCAGTACGGATTAGGCATGGGAGGAGCCCAGTCTTGGCCTGCTAATAAGGATGACCTCTGTGTCTGATGTCTCTCTCCATCTCCAGGAGAGAACAGGTGGCGGTGTAATAAATGTGACTAATATTCCCATTTACGTAACAGGAGCGTGTTTATCAGGTCATATTTCCATCATGTTCGAGGCCACACTCCTCTGTGTCATGCAAATAAGCCGTAGCTTCATGCTGCTTTCATTGTACGATGGAAGATCACAATGGTTTCTTTGTGTGTGACCGTCTGTGTGACTATGTGTGTGTATAATTGTTGTAAAATTGTAAAATATGTTTGTGTTTATGAAAATGAAGAAATATGCTTGTTTGTGTGTGTATGTATGTATATATATATATATGTGTGGGTGTGTGTGTGTTTGTGTGTGTGTATGTGTATGTGTGCACTCATCTGTGACTGACTGTGTGTGTGTGTGTGTGTGTGTGTGTTGGTATTTGCTCAGTATCTAACTGAAGAAGCCTCTCTGTCTCTAATGGCTTCCCATATACAGTATCTGTCTCTGTTCAGCTCGCCCGGCTATATTTCCCCCGTAGTGTTTTCTTTCTTTTGCCACGGCCTGTGTGTATTTTCTCTTGAGCCCATTTCCACGGTAACGGGAGCCTTTTTATCTTTGCTTTTATCTCTGGGCTCTCACTCCAGCTGAGCTCTTCGCCGCTGAATCAAACCCTTAATTGACCCATATCTGACTGCTAAAAGCCTAATTAAGCAAAGTGTTTGTTGCATTCTGTGTACACTTATATAACCCTCAGTGTAGTTGATATTACTGTCGGTGAGAAGAAAAAAAAAGACACAAAAAAAAAAAAAAAAATGCAAGATTAAAAACATGAAGACAACTACCTCAGCTTTTAGCATTCTAACCATAGTGGGAGAAGGGAGCCAAATCCCCTTGATGTTTTCCTGTGTTGTTACCACTGTGTGATAGGACTCTGGGGAGAAGCTCTCAGATCCCTATAGGAAACCCAGCGGGAGCTCGCGGGACTCCAGTGGAGGAGCGCCGGTCTCAGGCTTCAGGAAGGACATCGCCAGCCTGTGTTTAGATCTAAGAGCTCCGAGCTGGTTTGCGCGTCCTTCAGCTGCTCTTTGCTGTATGTGTGTGTGTGTGTGTGTGTGTGTGTGTGTGTGTGTGTGTGTGTGTGTGTGTGTGTGTGTGTGTGTGTGTGTGTGTGTGTGTGTGTGTGTGTGTGTGTGTGTGTGTGTGTGTGTGTGTATGTGTGTGTGTAGAGAGATAAAGATACATTAATGTACAAACACACACATACACACATTTCTCATGTATGTTTCCCACCACATATATGTGTGTGCATGTGTTTATCTTCACATATACAACACCCAGACTCTTCGCCCTTTCCTCACAGTAAACCTTTTACCAGTCCGAGAGGCCGCTCAAGGTCTTTGTGTAGCACAAGCAGCACTGCTCCTATTCTCCGCACTAGAATACCTCTGCTCTTTGCTACTCTCTAGATTCTAATGCTCCGGCAGTCAGTCCTGCTTGCTTTATGACCACTCCTCTTTTACACAGCTCTCCGTATTGTGTTCAAGGTGACATGACTGATGTTGAGATCATAGTGATGAGGTTCCTGCTTATGAGGAATTCATATGGTAGAGAGAGAGAGAGAGAAGGAAAAAAAAAATCAAACTACCCTATTCCGTTCCATTCCTCTCTGCCCCCGAGTCTTACGTGCCTGGAATGGCTAATGCCACAGTGCTCGAGGTGACCAGTAGGGGGCACTCACACGTTACGTGACTAGGAGGGGGAGGCGGGCTTGTTCCGCTTAGCTGGCACGCAGACATGTTTGCAGTAATTTAGTTCCAGTGCCAATATATAAAGAGGAGTTCTGCTGTTAGCGGAATAGAGAAAGAGAGAGAAAATGAGAGAGGAAGGCAGAGAGAGAGAGAGAGACATAGAGAGTGGGGGAGAGTGAGAGAGCGGGAGGGAAAACATGTTGCAAAATGAATGTGAATTGCTCCTCTGCTCCCATTTCAACATCAAAGTAATCAAGGAAAACAAGCTTTTTTAATGGGATGGCTGCAATTAGAGTATTGCTGCATTGTCCACTGTGCTCCTCCTTCTGCTGCTGTTGCCGTGGAGAAACGAACTCTCCCTGCTCGCTATCTGGGGTTATCTGCCCTTAGCAGGGTTGCTGCTCACAAAACCCTCTTCTCCTCTCCTCTCTCTCCTTTGTGTCTTACTCTTCTGCCCAAGACAGACATCTCTGAAACAGAGGGCATAATTATGGCAATCAGCATAGGCCACAAAGAGGTAACTACAGAACATAAGACATTGTCATTATGTCTGCATTCATCCAATGTTGCTGGTGTGTTATGCTACCACAGAAGGGGGGGGGGGGGGGGGGCTGGGCCCTATATGCTCCCCATGCTGTCCTCCTCAGTGTCGTGTCAAAACAATAGTAAACATTTGGCTGACACTGGAAAGTTTTTGGAGAGAGGCCAGCGAGCATGGCTAGTTATTGAACCCTGTCACTTGTTGTTTTTATTAACAATGGCTGCAGTAGAACTGACCCGGCAGCTGTGCCATGCCCCCGTGCTTTATGCTTGATTGACAGGAGTGGTTGGAACAGTAAAGCCATGTGTGTGTGTGTGTGTGTGTGTGTGTGTTTGTGTGCTCATACTGCATCTGCTGCTCATATCAGGTACTGCTTGCCACTCTAAGTGAGTGCTAAGTAGAGATTGCTTTTAGCTCTGCAAATGGAGCACCTCGACCATTCTGTTTTTCCATCTCTCTCCTGCTCTCTCTCTTTTCTCTCTCTCTCTCTGTTCTCTCTCATGTCAACCAATCTTTTTATACTCACTTGTCCCCTTTCATATTTTCTTCCCTCTGAGATGGAGGTGACTGGGAGCAGGCTGGTATCACATCCACAATATTCTCCTCTATTTAAAAAAAAACACAGGTTCAGCCTGTCCTAAGATCCAGACTGATTACATGGATTTTTTCCTTGGATCCAGCAGCCCCTCAAAAGACCGGCTCTAAGTAACTACACGTGAGCTGCACCACTCTCGCTATCAGAAATGTGTTTTTAAGGGGCCGTGGTTGGTGGCCGTCGATCACCATGGTGAAGACAGCTCTCTGTTGTACACTGTCACCGGAAAAAGCAGCAGAGATCCCGCTGTGTGCCGGTCGGCAGTTGCGAACGGTTCTTCAGGAATGGACTAAACAGCTGTCATTTAGAGATCGATTTTCCCCCCACCTATCTCCCTGTAATAAACACTCTTGAGAAAGTCTCTCAGGCTCTGAGTGGCTGGGTTAATGAGACTCCACCCCTCCAAAGCCTGTGGTGGAGCGCCTCACCATCAACCAAACTATCGACCCAGCACTGACCTGACGGAGCCAGATCCTTATCACCATACACACCGCAACACCACCCCCATGCCATCCCAATCCCTTGACCATCTATACTATACAATGTACTTATGCTAGGGGATCAAAAAAACTGAGGCGAGGAACAATGTGTATGTTGAACCACACACACACACATACGCTTTTATTGTATCTCTGTTTTAGTACTTCCGTCAGCAGCTTATACAGCCTAAAGGCTCATACAGTGTATGCCACTGACTGTGTTTGTGTGAGTGAGTGACTGAGTTGTCCTTCATATGTCTCCTGTCAGTCGGAACACCTGTCTTCGCAGCACCAGGAGCTGTTTTGGCCATCTCGCAGCACAACTCCTTGTTCTCTCTCACACACACACACACACACACACACACACACAGACACATCACATCTCCTCCAGTCATTTAGGGACGAGGGATAACAAGGGCCCACAGTTTTAATTAACTCTGCTCCCTTAATTAGTTTTACAGCTCAGTATATTTAAAGTGGTGTATCATTTCACTGACATGAACTGCTTTATCAAGCCCGCAAACTCCCAAACCAACACACCCCAGCTACTGGACTGGTTCTCTCTGTTGTTTATAAATGGCCACCATGTTCTGTGGGTGATATTATGCTGTCTTATTACAGAGGCTGTGGTCTGCCTGTTGTCACAGATCTCCCATGTGCGATGTAAAACAATGCCCATGATTTAAAAGAAAGCATGGACAAGTAAACCGCGGAGGACAGTGGGCGTATTGTCAGGCCGCGTCTAAAATTATACCGGCGCTCTTATATCATGCGTTTGAATCGGCCTCCTTTTCTCACTCCCAGAGCAGGGAGACCTCATTAAAACAGGTTAAGGCAACCCGCTAATGGCTTCTCTCAGCGCTAATAACGTCAGGTCACCTAATATTACACACGGCTTTGTGTGCCTCCTGTTATTTATCATGCATTATTAACAGCGGCATATCCTGAAATCACACTCACACAGCTGTGATAATGTTCCCAGGGCCCGGGGTTAAGGCATGGCACAGTCACGGTGTGGTTGCAGCATTATGCTTGCTTGGGTACAAAGGAGAAGAGGGCCGGGGTTCAACTGTGATCATAGCCTCCTGTTTTAACCCAGATTTCAGAGGTGCTGTCTGCTGTTCTGAGATCAGAGATGGGCAGAGGTAAACTGTTGGCTTGTAGACAACGGTCTCTGTAACTGCCACAATGATATTTGAGTAAAGATGTTAGAGCAAGTCATTTTGTAAGGCTTCAGGAACCTGCGTAAGCAGGAACAGTAAACTCTCATAATGTGGTACTAGGAAAGGCTGTGTGAACAGAACCCTGTTTAATCCCTGCTGCGTAACAGTGGAATGAGGTTCACAATGTTGTAACCCGGGCAACAGAGTAGTTTCATTCACACACACACACACACACACACACACACACACACACACTCGTATTGTCACCAGACTGTTTATTGAGTCCAATCTTCTCCCAGCCATCAGCCCCACCGAGATTTCAGCTCCATTTTCAACTGCATTTTCTGTAATTTAGCAAAATCATTTCCATTGACCCTTCTCCAAGTAACAGTCCTGTTTATCAGAGGCCACTGCAGGTAGATAATTCATATGTGATCATTTTCCAGAGAATGAACCATTCCTGTGTCCATGTAACGCACTTACACCTTCACAGCCAGTGAAACTTGCTTCAGTCATCGCCAGCTTTGCATTTAGGCGAGCAGGCCTGGCTGATGTGACTTTGCATAATTTGAATAATGCCATTCATGGAAATGTACAGGGGCGATGACATTTTAATGGGGTTTGGGATAACACAACAGCACCTCTTTTACAATCACACTCTCTCCTCTCTCTCTCCTTCTCTCTGTCTCTCAGTTTCCTGGGTCCTAGCCCACTGTGCTAACATCACTTATTTCATTACCACATCATCATCCATGTTTTTTTTTCTCACCCAGAATAGACTGGTTATTAAACAGAGTGTCATACCTATGAATGGTTGAGAGGAAGGGAAGAGAGGAGGCTCAAAAAAGGCGAGGGCTGAGTCGGACTGATCTCTCCTTTCTCGTGCTCGGAGATCGAAGAGCAGAACAGAGGGCTGGTTCGGGGGGGTCTTTGAAATCGCTGTTTGTAAAAGCCAAAATCAATATTTCAGCGGTGAAAAGGAGAGTTGCTGGGTTGCATTTTTCATGTGATCTGATTGGTGAATAATTTATTTAGTCATAAAGATATGATCTGCTGACTGCGAATGTGAGATGCGGCTCCCAGTCGTGCCACTGAAACACCAGATTCTGCTTGTTCTGACATCGCCCGGCCCTGGTACAGCACTTACCCGGATATAAAAAAAGCTCTCCGTCTGCTTCAACAGGGCCACAGGCCCCGCTCTCCGGACCAGTAGAATCTATGTCTACATATTTTCAAGAAATTTCAAACAACTCTCCAGTGTATGCTGACCTTGAGGTAGTCTTGTAATCCTTCTGACATTTGCTTGCTCCCATTTTGTACTGCGCTAAATCCGAGTTATTACGTCCTCCCCAGCAACCCCTACCCCATGCTGGGGCTATGAGATCAGTGATAACGTGATGACCATTAACACTGTGTAGATATATGGTACAGCTGCTCCGCATCTTCAGTAGGATTCACTATCATATTTTCAGACCATTTGTTTTCCAGTGCTGGAGTTTTATGGAGTTTTGCCTTCCACTCCACTCTGCCCTACCCCATCCCACCCCATGCCAGGCCATCCCAACCCCCAGCCGATGAATCAGGGGTACAAAAGCTCTAGCCTCTGTGTTGCCTGGGCCTCCTTGGAGATTACAACACCAATTAGTCTGCTGTTTCCTGACATTCTCCCATCAAAGTTGAGAAGCGCTGGCTTTTATTTTTTCACATCAAAGACTATTATTCTTTCTTTTCTCCCTTCAAATCAACATCTACCCTCAGGATCTGGGAACTTCTCTCTCACTCTCTCTTTTTTATTCTTTTATTCTCCCCACCCCAAGTCGGCATCTTCTTTGACTGGGATCACAATAGAACTGGCAATGCAAGCCAAAAAACAACAAGGGGAAGCACCACCATTTGCACCCCAGAGATGTCAAATTGTTTATTGTCTTTCCTTTATCTTTCTCTTTCTCTTTGGGTACAGACTCTTATTATTCTGCCACAACATGTGAAGAAGCACAAATCTAAATCCAGCCTCAGTCTCCTTTGTTTGTATGGCAGGAATATTCACTGCTCCACTCCATACTGATATTGGGGAGTGCTGCATTCAAAAATGTATGATCCGTGTGCATAATGTATAATAATGTTTTAAATATACGCCCCCCCCCCCCCCCCTTTTTTTCTCTCGTTTGAGACAGAAAGCCGTATAGCTCAGGTTATCAGTTCTATTGATCTCAGCTAGGGTTTGAATTAAAGTACCTGTGGAGGGACAGAGAGAGAGAGAGAGAGAGAGAGAGAGAGTGGAAAAGAAATGGAAAGGAGAGAGAGGAGGACAGACAGGTAGGAGGCAGGAACCTGACAAACCAGCAGTCTTGATGTGGAGAGACATCTCCCTGCTATCATTTTGACAGAACACTGAGTCCTGCAAATACTGCACCCTAGCCATCTGACATGGATATAACCAGAAATGTGTAAAATTATGGCTGATAAAATGACCATTTTTACAGTTTAAAGACCACTCAGCTCAGACTGATATCGCTGTTGTAAGATGCAGTTTTGTTCCGCACACACACGAATCGAAAAGGAGAGTATCTCAACCTCTTTTGAGTTATTCATACTGAGATCCAACAAATCAAGCTTTAAAACTGATCGAAAAAAGACCCAGGGCAATTTCCCACAGCCGAGCTCAAGTCCGACCATCACCCTCATTTTCCACCTCCGTGCCCAGGCTTGGCTATTTATTAACCTTACATGGCTCCTTAAAAGAATTTACACAGAAAAATTAGGTAGTACAGTGCAGCGCTCTGTACTGCAGGGGCCTCGCAGCTCCAGGACCGGGTCAATAAGCCGTCCTTCACAGGCCCAGCTCACTGGCCTCCTGTACGGGGCCTGGCCGGCTAATCAAAGAGGACCTGGGTGATGTGTGGAGGGACCATTGATCGACTCCTCCTGATAGACTCCCTGTTTGAGCTCCTGAGTCCGCTTTCTCTCTCTCTTTCTCTCTCTCTCTCTCCCCTGTGCCAGGACACTGGGCACTGAGGGAGGCCTTGGCCTGGGGTGCAGAATATGCAGACCTCCATGTACGGTGAGGTTTTTTTAACTTTATTTCCCTCCTCTTCTGTTTCCTCACCTCCCTTGTACCTTGGGTGCTTTTGGAAGTTTCGTTTTGATTTTTCACATTTTGTGGCCCACATTTATAAAAGATTGTACTTGCACCTCCTTTCCAAGTTTGTTTGTTCTTCTTGAGCACCATCCATATCCATATCCTACATAGTTTTATATACCAGAATATTTAATATATTGTATTAGTGGTTGTGGATGCTTATAGTGCAAGCAGTAGACCTTGTGTGTTTTCCTGTGTATTCAAATGCATCAGGACCTTGTGGGGAGATGTTGGCAGTAGACCCCTGCATTGACTCTTCCTACATGAGTTGCCTACATGGAGTTAAATAGACTCAAATGGCTTCTTCGAAAGCGTGCTGCGTATGTCAGTAATCCGTCATCCAAAGGGTGAATTCAGTACATGTGCACATTAGCATTGAGTGCTTCAGGGCTAGATCTGACTACACATTCACTAACACAGTAATGCAATGTAGACACATGGGCTTATGCTTAGCTGTTAATCCCCATTAATGTTTGGAAGCATCAGTAGCAAGAGCTCAGTGCTACACCAGAAAGCAATTGAAGGCAATACAAGCTTGCACAAGCTTATCTTATTAAATATGGAAGCTCATTTCAAACACTGGAGAAAACTAAGGTTTCTGAATGTGCCTTTGAAGTAGATTTCCTTTACCCTACCTTTAAAGGCCAAATGAACTAATGGCCTTGTGTTAGCAAATGGAACTCTCTGTGAGGAAGTGGAGTGTACATGAAATTAAGTGGTGATTTTCTGGCGTCTTTTTTTCCTCAGTTGTTTCAAACATTTGATGAGGTTCAACAGTTACTGAAAAACATGGCTGCACATCCCAATGAATGCACACGTCATCATGCATTCTGTCTGTAATGCGACAGATGCACTTCATCACGCATTGTATTATGCATGCACATGCCCATAAAGCCCAGCAGAACAGGTTCTTGTAAACATAAGTCCCGTTGAAATCAGAGAGACTGTACATCACTACAACTGTTTTGGATAAAGTATAGGATATGGCACTACAACACATACAATATCATTCGTTGCTCTCGCCTTGTCTGTTGTTGTGTCCAATCCTCTGTAAGCTGTAAGATCTGCCTGTCGTTCTTCACTTCCCACTGTAATGCCATGCACTTTCTCTAATAGGCTTTTGATAAACTACCACTGTAGTGCGTAAAGATACTTCACTGCTGGGAGGGATTACTCACTAGTCTCTGTCGGTTAACTTAGTGGTATAGACATGTTGTTGTCTTGCTTGTCAGTGAAACAATGCCGTGGATTCTGTTACACATTTGCTGGGAAGATACATAAATGGGGTCTGATTTCGTGGGCTAGCAGAGCTTAAGGCAACACAGGATTTGGGAGGCATTTCAGTCAGTGTTTTTCATCTTAATTATGCAGTTATGTTTCGCTCGTCCTGAATTCCTAAATATACTGTGTTTTTTTGGAATGTCAGATATTTATTATTTGTTTTTGCTGAAAGAGGCTTGTGAGATAACAGAACTAATCCTGTCGAGGGGAAGCTACTTAATTACTATGCTGTGTCATTAACCTCTCTATCAGTTGTCATTTATATCAGTTTTCATTTGCCTGGAAAAATAACATACCCTTTTACAGTAACCATTTGAAATGATCTTTTTAGTTTCAAGGGTAAAGTTATTGAGCGCAAAATAGTGTGTAAGATAAACAAACACACACACACACACACACACAAACACACCACACACACACACACACACACACACCCACACACACACACACACTCACACTCACAGAGAGGTTCAAAATGTAGGAAATTACGGAAAACGAAAACTTCCCATAACTTCCAACTGCAAGCCCAGGAGATGCTGAGGATGTTTTGGCGGGGTCAAGCCACTGCTCTGTGCAGCGTGTTAGAGATTCCCCCTTGTTAAGGAAGTGGAAGTGTCCAGGTTGCTTTTCACTAATGGTGTGGGTCACTATTAGAAACAGTGTGTTGCACACTCACTGAATACCAATGGGATGCGGCGTTGGTCCTTAAAGGGCCAGGCACACAGAAATTTGGAGACAAACGGGCCAATTAGTGGGCCTCCTATTTAGCCACCGATGAATTCATGTCTGATTTAGTCAACAGGGCCACTATAGCGGGGCCCTGCCTAACACAAAACCACTCCTGAGCCTTCACTCACTTTTCCTTATTGATGCCAATTGAAAAGGATTATTGTGATGCTAAGCGTGAAGCCGGGCTCAAGTATGTTGGTGGGGTGGTAGGGGATCGGCTAGTGATTTGGCTGACTGTATTGAGCTTTTGTTCCTGTGCAGACTAAAAAACGTGGTGTGTTTGTATTTGTGTGTGTGTGTGTGTGTGTGTGAGAGAGAGATAGAATGAGTGAGAGGAAATGACAGTGTCTGTCTGAATGTGTGTGTGCGTGTGTGTGTATGTGTGTGTGTGCATAAGTGAGATAATTATGTGACAAGTTTGGGGGGAAAAAACCCTCTGCGTGAATGTCTAGGGACTGCATTGAATTTCGTATGTCTCGAGCTTTTGTAAATGGCAGTCAAATTAACTTGGCTTGTCTGCAGCAACAGTTGTGTTTTCTTAATAAGCAGATGGACACTGGCATCTGAAATCATGGCCATCATTGAGACTTCCATTGAGCAACACGAGAGGCACAGCTGCCTCTTAATAGTGCGATACTTCATTTCAGCCCAAACACCTGGCAAGCAGGTGCCAAACTTGAAACAAAACTAATGAATGTCTCCTTTGTGGCAGGTAGCGAGGCGTCTCCTCATCACAAACTGTGCACTCGCACATTGTCCTCGACATTGTTCTTTTGGGAGCGTTTGGAGCCATTTGTGAAAGGGCAAGTAAAAAGTTCTTCATGATGTGCCTCGGCACCTTTTGCCCTACTCTCCCACTAATAAATCAATTTGTGAACCATTCAGGAAAAGCCATAATTACCAATTTGTTGGGGATTTAGAGATCATGTTATATGTGTGTGTGTGTGTGTGGGGGGGGGGGGGGGTGTGTGTGTAGTGAGGAGGTTTCAATGACAACCTTGTAGTTCATAAAGAGCAATTAGCCTCATGTGACTTTGCTAATTGAGGGAGAAGATTGATGACAGAAGAGAGAAAGGGAGAGTGAGAACACCGCCCCCCCCCCCCCCCCCAAGATTATGTGGAGAATGGCTGACCGCAAGACTTTTATCATCAATGCTTAGTAAACACAGAACTAAGTACCCTACTGGGCTGGCTTTAGCAAATCATTAAATGCCCTTTAAATTCACTGATTTACTGTGCCACTGTTTGTTCAAGACAATGACAGCACAAAGACTCTGTTGTTGAGCTAATAAGGATGCACAGATTATGAAATATTTATGTGCACTGCACAGCTCTGACTGCTGTCTGGAATTCAGAGCAGCACCTTCTTATTCATGGGAGGGAGATTTTTGTCAAGGCCATCAGTACTTTATGCTTCTATAGCATTAAAAGAGTTGTAGGGTACAGTTAAATTAATATGGCATATAGTATTGCCATACTAACTTACAGTATGTTGCATTATATATAGTATAGTGTAGTGCAGTGCAGTGCAGTGTAGTGTAGTATAATATAGTATAATATAGTATAGTATAGTATAATATAGTGTAGTGTAGTGTAGTGTAGTATAGTGTAGTGTAGTATAATATAGTATAGTATAGTATAATATAGTGTAGTGTAGTGTAGTATACTATAGTGTAGTGTAGTATAGTATAATATAGTGTAGTGTAGTGTAGTATAGTGTAGTGTAGTGTAGTATAGAATAGAGTAGTGTAGTATAGTATAGTTTATTATAGTATAGTATAGTTTATATTGTAGTCTAGTGTAGTATGGCATAGGATTGTATATCACAATATGGGCTATTATAGACTAGTATAGTTCTTCATCTACAGCTGTAGGTAGTATCAGCTTTCTAAGATTTTACTGTTTCTAAGCAAATGGTATTGCACCACATTTGCAGATGGATACAGTGTTACCATTAAGGGGTGCACCTGGCTGCCTGGGATGATTTCATATCCTGTGGTATTTAAATGTTCCACCGCTTGTTAAGGCAGGAAAACACACCCGAAAACCAAAACCTCACCAGTAGCAGCATAACGGCTTACCATGCCCATGGGGATTTGTCCAGAAACTAGTGCTTTTCTCTGTGAGGGACAGTATTAACAGGAAGTCATCAGACCATCAAACCTGGCAACCCTCCAGTGTCCAGCGTTTTTCTTCTTAAACCCACTGCAGTCACATGCACTCAGGTCTTTTTAGAAAAAGAACAACTCAGCAATGCTGCTCCATTGATGCTATACATCCTCTGTGTCAAGGGATAGTTCCTAGACGGTTCTACTCTACAGAACCAATTGCAATCTGTCTGTCACTTTGCCCAAATCATGTCAGGTAGAAGTCTGTTGAGCATGAAAATCCCTAGAATTGCTGGATTTCCAAAAATCCCTTTAAACTTTTTATGGGCTAACTTCTTTCCTAGAGTACATACAAACACAACACATTTATCCACTCCATGGAGTCTTTGAAAGTCTCTGAGTCTTACGGTTCTCATGTTAAGACACACACATTATCTGTCAAATCTCTTATCTGTAACATCTGTCACAGCTGTTGTATAATCACTGCTTTATCAAGTTACAGCATGTGACAGAGAACAGTGAAGTATCCCAGTTTTCATCTCTATACCCTCCACCCCAAAGCAGATTATTATATATTTTTCGAATGGCTTATGTGATTCTCCTAGTGATAGGTCTTTGTAATTGCTGCAGTGTGCCATTGCGAAATAAACTAGTCTGGCAATGTAATATCTGACTGTACAGAATCTCATAATGTGCTGCACTGTGGTGGAGACATAGACTCTGCGATTCTTTTTTAATGTTCACAGGAATGAGTCATGCAGCCTCTCCATCATGCCATGAGGGATTTGTTCCTATCAGGCAATGCAGGTGAGGAATATATCATGGGCTTGATCACGTTCAGTTACCACTGACGGGAGTGCTTGTTGAACAAGTCTTTATGCCTAACAATATACTCTTTATGGGCTGTGTCATCGGCCCCTACAGCTAAGATCAGATAGTGATGGTGATCAACATGCCACTAGCAGTGATACCGTACATAAATACTGAGTTTAAGGGACCACACAAAAGTATAGAGAAAAGTCAACAACAACAACAAAGCAGTCTAACGAAAAGGTATTTTCTCTAAGCAAAAGCAGTATTTCAGGCCACTAGATAATAGGATGCACATGGCATACTTGACCTATTCTTGTACATCAGAGGTGTTCCTTCTGCATTAAGGTAATGTGATGAAATTCGTTTAACATTGTTTGTACACTCCTCAAAGGCCGTCGCCTTATTGCAGCTGAATCCAGTAGATTTCATAGCATAGGAGTGCTGACAGGAATATTAAGTGAGGCAGTGCTGGCAATATGGAATATAAATTAGGTTATTTTACACTGCAGAGCTCTGCAAACCGACACAAAGACTTCTCTCTTTGTAATAAATCATTCCCACACAGACAGCCTTGTACTCTTAGGGCATTGTTTAATACTATCTGCAAAGGAAGGGGGGGGGGGAGTAAATTGGTTTACATAGCAGAAAAGGTGCTGTGTTTGGAGTGGATGATGTGATGATGACAGATGGAATATATTTGACTTATTGATGATAATGAACTTGAGGATGGGAATATGTTGCATCGGGGCTGCCATGGGACTAGAAGTAGGGAAAAAAGGGAGTGGATTTCAGTAGAAATCCCAAGCAAGCAGTAAATGTAGCCGAGTAAGACTTTCTGAAATAGTATTCTTGTCCCTTCCCAACCTTTTCAATAAAACAACATAAAAATGCAATTTACATTCAGCCGGCTCTCTAGGCTGCTGCCGTGGCAGTGGGGATATATATTTTGTCAGGGAATCTGAAAGCTGAAAGATGAAGAGGCTTTTTTACCCTTCACTAACCTCCTCTTTCCCTGGGCATCAGCTCTGTGATTGTGGGCCTTTTGTGGCGATGCCCACTTAAGCCTCCTTTGCCACATCCAGTGCAACCACAATCATGGAGCTAAATACCATGCATTTGCTCTGGCATGATTCTTTCATCTGACCCAGTAGCTAAGAAACAGAAAGAGAGAAAGATATCAGAAACTCCGTTTCCAATATCTCACCGTTTCTTCTCTCACATGTCCTCTGTGCAAGTAAAATGGGTTTTCTGTTTTGTCTGCACGGCGAGAAGACCTTTGACACGACTCACAGCATGTCACCGAGTATAATCTGTTGTAGCAATTTAAAAAATGAAAACAACCTGCCAAATATAGCCCTCCATTTGGAACTGTGACATAACCACTCGGGACATGTTAAATCAGTTTGTCAGCATCAAAAGCAAATCCAAAGCAACATTTGTTGCAGGTGGTATAAGTGAAAAATGCCTTTCATTTTGATAGCATATTGTTCCTTCATCAAATAACTTGTGTCCTCAGTAAGGTATTGGTAAGGCTTTACGCATATAAAAAATTACATTAAAAACTGACAAATATTATCGCTTTGAATATTCACTTGATGAGTTTGCGGCTTAATCACAGTATTTGTGGAAGGTTCTCACTATCCATTATTCTGGAGATACATTTGCAGTAATCTGAAGAGAAGTTATTGTATAAAATGCAAATGTGAAACAAAATGAAGCACCTCTTCTGGAGAATCTTAAAAGGAGAAGCCCTTATAACAATGCCATACCCTACAAAGCAAGGTCCCAATGTGCACAGTGCAGTATTAGATTAATACACCTCTGCAATACTGAACTGCACAGTACTGTATTATAAAAAGGCAAGGAGTGTAATATATTGCACTCTATGGTGCACTGTAATCCTAATACTACCCCTAACTTTAGTACCAGTGTATCAATATGCTGTTAGTTATTGTTACAATGTACTACCTTGTACTAATTAATGTAGTTACAGCACAACATAGGTCCTGTAAAAGTAAGTGTGAACATTCAAATTGTTGTAATTTTGTAATTAAATGGCATATCTTTCCATAAGAAGCTACCCGTCTATAGATATAATGATTCATACTTGAGGTAACATTTTCTTATATTACTTGAAATGTCTCAGAGCTGTGTCATGTACATTGAAAAACATTGTTGGCCCATTGAACCTAACATCTTCGTCTCTTTAGGCTATTCTGTTTTAACCCCAGTATGACTTTTGTACATAGCTACTAAGCCTTGAGTATAGAAACTCTTTGGACTTTTCTGAGCTTCTGATTGGTTAAAGGCCAAGGCTCACTGAGAAAGCCAAGGGAAACATTTCTGTCATGCTGCCAATGTTGATCAATGAGACTGGCTCGTAGAGGCCTTTGTAAACATGTCTCCACATTAAGAAATGCTTCTGTGCACAAAGCAAAGCTGGCTGTAGCTTTAATGGCATTCTCATCACAACCATGCGATTCTACTGCACACTATCAAGGGCACTGCTTTCTCCAAGCCCATTAACAATCCAGTGCGGTGCATCTACACGTAATTAGGGCCTTTGCGCATTTTTTCCCCCGTGCAATTAAAATGATATTATGAAATGGTAAAATCTTTTGGTATTCATGAATGTGTGTAGGATGTCAGAGCTGAGACAAATGTGGTGCCAGCCCTGATCAGACCATAAACGGCTTTCAATGCATAATGGAGACACTCATTTTAATAGTGTTTCGCTTTTCAAGAACATATGATGGTCGTAAACCAAAGCTGTCTGTCGCAAGCATGGTTTTTTTTTTCTTTCATTCTTTCGTCCCCTTTTCCCAGCAGTCACCAAGACTGAAATATTTAACACAATAAGAGCGGAAGCAAATCCTGTAATACCTGGGAGATTATATTTGCAACTTTCTACATGTGGGAAATGAAAGTTGGTATTAAAAGTGCACTCCTAGTAGAACAGCAGCCGATACCCTTACCATTTACACAACAGGGGCCTGTGACTCACCTTTCCCATGACTCCCAGTCTCCATACCTCCTCAGTGTTGGACACACACAAGAAAGACAAGCCACTGACATGCCTGCCTTTGGCAAACCACATAAAGCAGGCATCAGTGATTGTATTTGTATAAGTCATTGTGTTTGGTTGTTTTTCCTATGTTCAAAGCTTAACCTCTTTAATTAGGACTGTAGGCTACTTTGCAAAACATATGCTGAGGCTTGCTTTTCTGCACGCTCTCTCTATCTATCTATCTATCTATCTATCTATCTATCTATCTCTCTCTCTCTCTCCACTCTTTCTGCCTTGTCTTTTCAGGCAGTGCTCTGTTGTTGATGGTGTTCTGTTTAATGGCATGTGTCCCATAGCTATTGGGGTTTTTGGAAAGAGCACATTGTAATCCTTGTGTGTGTGTGTGTGTGTGTGTGTGTGTGTGTGTGTATGTGTGTGTATGTGTGTGTTTTTATAACATGTTACCAGAGAGGGTATTTCAGATTATGTTAGATGTATCACAGATGTTTAGATGTCTTTTCAAAATTGTATAAAATAAGATACATTCCTGTATAACATGTCACATAAGTGATATTTTGTTCATTTTTGTATTGCACGAGTGGTTCTAAGAGGATCAATATGAAAACGGGCCCATCTTTCATACCAGGCAAATCTTTAGTGCAATTCAAAGCTATATCTCTTGAAAAAGGAATAAAACCTTTAATTTAGTCTGCAATAAAACCAAAGGGCTTAGTGAAACTGATTCTTTCCAGGACATTAATCATAAAAATTTAATGGATATCAAATATTTAATACAGTAGAATGTACAACTTGTATTACTATGGCTTTTTTCGAATCGATCATGTAGGGAAAATCCATAATTAAAATTATGCTAGCAGGGGTGAATCATTAAGATTTCTCTCCCCCTCCCCCTTCCCTTTAGAAAATGAAATATCCACCCTGCAAGTGATGTATAGGCTATTAGAGTTAGGGATAAATTATTGCAGTTCTTATAAAAATGACTGCTTAATTATATTGGATATATAAAGCACATGCAATATCGCTTGTGCCACTGAGCACAAAATTTGCCTTTTAAAGTCATCATAATTACAAAATGTCCCACAGTTGACCATGAGAAGCTTTTACATTCTAGACCATAATGCACACATCCAGCCTCATGTGTCCATACATGGGAACCACTTCAGATAAATAATTCAATGAAGTAAAATGTTATGAAACCTCACTGCTTTCGGCTTATAGACCAAACGTATTCATGTATTATACAATGGCAGTCCTTCAACCTAGACCAAAGCTTAGCGATGACATTTTCTTTTTAAAGTGTATACAGTATGCCATGCTATAGTCCTTTACCTTGAAGTACATAGTGCAACCTCATTTATACAACATTTCTACATGTGTTGTATATATTTTACTGCTGCCATGAATACTAGTAGGCTTTCTACCGTAGACTGGTTTTCCAATCTCATGGTTGTGCAATAAAGGCCCCTGTGGTAACAACAATGGGTCCAGGGATGCAGTGGTCGGCAGGTTGTTGCATTTTGACAGCTGTAGCATGTCTTCCACGACCCATCAGCAGGGTGAGATAAAGGAAGATAAATACTGCACATAAGAGTGCACATAACAGCAGGTTCAATCACACTTTGTCTTGCTCACTCTTTCTCCATCTTCTCTCTCTCACTCTCTCTCTATCTTCTCTCTCTCTCTTCTTCCCTGCCTTGAACAACAAATGCTTTCTAACAAATGCTCTTCCCCACCTGCTGCACTTGTTCCAGGAAAGTCATCACTATCATATCATCTGCCTTCAATAAGCCCGGCTCAAAGACATTCAGTGGAGGCGCTCCCATCTGTCCATGCTTGCACCCATCCTCCCATGTAATGTTCCTCTGTATATGTGGATGGGGGAAGATCCTTTGTCCATCCGGATCACGGTGAGCTCACAAACTGCCCCCCGCGCCCCTTCGGGAGCCTTAAGCAATCCATGCCAGGGGTGGTTGACCTGAATCAGTTTCCATTTTATAATCGGTCAGATTAGAAGAGGATCAACAGCATAAATATACATCTGTAACAGATGAAAGCTATGATGTACATGCCTGACCTTCTGTATATGTTTGTGTTCATTTGACGAATGGACAGAAATCCTACACTTGATCTGCGTAAAGGTCAAGCAATGGGTGCCGCAGCTCTGCCTTTGAATGCAAATTAAATTTTTTCCATCCTCTGGATTACATAGGTGTTATATAATCCTGAGTGGTATTTTCTCAATTGAAATGGAAGGGTTACATATAGAACTGTCATATCTGATGAATGCCATGACACATTTGAATGTAATGATGCAGTGATACACTCTAACCACTTGAATTGAACAACTGACTCCTGAATGATTAAAACCAATGCTTCACAACAGTTCTGTTTCGCCATCTGTCTCTCTGAAATGAGAGACAGAGAAAATATGTTGAAAGATTTTTGAAACCAGAAGCCTCTTTATGTTCATCAAAACACTCAATTAAAAATGCTTTACACAAAATCTGTGCACACCAAACACTCGAGTGATAAGGTTGCCTAATCTTTCTCAAAATCCTACAGAGTATATAAATGTGGTATGGGGAAGCCTACACTAGGGGAAGCTTATGCTTAACTTCAGACATGCAGAAAAACATCTAGATTGCCATGAGACTTGTGGTATGTGTGAGTAGCACTGTATCCTGTCTACAGGGATAATCCTGTACTCCAGTACTATTATTATTCCCTGCTATTCCCTTGTACTCTAGGGAAGTATCCATGAAAAGTTTAGCCTCTCCACCCTATGATCCCCTCATTCCAGAGACGAGAGTTGCGTGTTATTGTTGGATATGTAAACATACTGTGACAGAGACTGTTGATTAGTGACCTTTTGACCTGCTGTAGTGGACGCAGAAAGAAGCGTTCACTGAATGTAGAGAATGCACAGATTTCTAGCACCAAACAAAGTGTTATGCATTTGACATAGTCCTTTAACATCCTAAAGGTCGAGGGCATATCTGAGGCTGTTTCTATACTAAGCTACACTATAATACTACCATTTTTTCACACACACTTTTACAACTAATTCATGACACCCTTGTGGAGCTTCAGGCTTCCATGAACACTGAAACTACGGAGAAACTGTCAGCCTCTCAAAGCACTTGAGACGACTATAGAGCTCACCTGAACACCTGTCTCTCTCTCTCTCTCTCTCTCTCTCTCCCTCTCCTTGCGATGGGAACGGTGAAGGGAGCTTATTTCAGGAGTATCCCCTCATTTATCTACAAATGCCTTCACCCATATCTGTGGCTTTGTTCCTGCTTTGATCCCTCAGTGTTCAGCCAGTGGCCCGTGCACTTCAAACAGAGAGGTCTGGGAGCGAGGCAGGGCCCTTTCATACAGTGAGCTATTTTTGTCTCACTGTGTGATTGATTTAATAAGAGAGATCAATACTTTTAAATAATGTATCATACCTCCTGACTCGCTTTGTGTGCCAGTGGTTCAAGGAGCACAGTGTCAGAACTGGTTCTGCACTTGAAAGAGCGAAGGTATTCGCAGTAATGAGAGTGGATGGATTCCTTCTGAACATGCAGTATAGTGAACCTGAATAATTTATCAAGACTTTAAAGGTTTTATGTATGTGCATGATGAAAATATTAATCGGTTGCCTGCGTCCCGGCTATACCATATTGGCATTCAAAAAGAAGAAGTCAGTGGGCATTGGGCTGGATACTGTTAACATAATGCTTTCTCTTTAACCAACTTTAGATGAAATAAAGCAGTTAAGTTGCAGCTGCTGGTAAGCTAGCTCAGTGATTATCTAGGTGTATTTTATAGGCTGTATTCAAGTGCTCTTAACCTACTTCTGGGTTTGGCGTACTTCCTGTTCAGTATGGTGTAGGTGTGTTTGCTAAGGCTTTGCTAAAAATGTTGGAAGGTGCCGTTTTACAACTAGCAGCTTATTCATTTGTTAGGCAAATGTAGCCTACTTTCAGTCATGGAGGTTGCGTTAGGTTAGAAGATACACGCCATTGTCTCCTCTAAACCAGGAAATGATACAAATAGTTCTCCATCTCTGACCTCTGTGTCTGCAGTCCAAAGTAAAGGACTTTGACCAGTTTGCCAACATTGGCCTAGTGAGTATATCATGCTGACGTTTTGTAGATCTCTTGCTACTGTTGACATACGCTGTAACTGAATGTCAGGACTAAATATTTGGCAATAATGGTTATGGTACACTTGTTGTGGTTCTGTTCAGAATTAACCAGCCTGATATTAATGTTAATCATGCTTTTTGTAAATATATGATTTTGATTCATTTTTATTTAAACCTTTCTAAGGATGCAGGTTATTGTCATTATGACAATTTTAACAATTATATCATTTCTAGCTGTTAAGCCTCCTTTTAATGGTGTTGTACCAATTCATAAAATATTTTAACATTTATACAACTAGTCCAAATCTAAATCTCAGGATTATTGGTAGTTTTGTATTTAATGTTTTTAACAACGAACACATTTAAAATATGCATACAATATACCTTATAATCTGTTATTTTACAACATAATTACACTTGGTGTGTCTTCGGTGCAAAATTATCGGGGTGATTTATGACGAAAATGCACACCTATAAATATCAACACCCTACTGACTGCATTAAATGTAGCATCTGACAACTTAACCATTTATTTTCACTCATAAAGATAAGAATTACTGTCTTGGACAATTTTAAAGGCCCGTTTTTTTTGATTGGATACAACAAATGTAACAATGTTAAATTATTTGAAAAAAGAAAGACTTCAAAGTCTCAAAACATTTTTGAACACAACATGAGGGTTAAGCAAGAAAAATCTTTTAATGGCATTACTGCACCACATAATTCCACACATGCCCGGTACAAAGCAGGAAATAAACAGCAAGGGTAAGTTACGTTGTCTTTTTCCAGCATCCTCTTAGGCAAACATACAGTAATCTTACCAGAATCTAGTCCAATAATCTCTCTATTACAAACACAGGCTGTGAACCCACAGAATGAAAGCTGATCCAAGTGAATTCAGTACAGAATTGCGTTTGACAGTACAGGCTGTTTTCAGATTCTCTCGTTTTTATTTTATTTCACGTGGAATGTTTTACTGTGAGTAGATTGTAGTAAACACCTTTAGATTCTCCAAATCCTCAATTCTTCTTGCGTTCCACCTATCATGTTATCTGTATTACATACAAAAGGTTGATATCATACTGAACTTGTCAAATTTGGACATGCACTCTGTATACATAATCAAAGCCTTCAAAGCTTTGCTGGGGTGCTAGAGCATCAGAATAAAGAGGGATTGGCTGCCTTGAACAAGGCCTCGTAACCCAAAACAACTCCAAAGAACTGCCCGCGATCCGAGGAGCAGCGGAGCTTTACTGATTCTCCAGACCTCTCTGAATCATTTATGGCTGTTTATCCAACACTACTCTTCTGAAAATGCGTGCAGGCAGCACCATTTAGGAGACTTGTGTCACCACAAGATGTGGAGTGGTGCTCCCTGAACAGGAGTTTAAAGTTGGCCTTTACATTAATAATGAAATGCAACAAACAGACTGTCAAGAAAGACTAATGGTATAATGTTACATGAGGACAGTCATATAGAACGTGTGAGTGATGCTCGTGCTTTGCTCTGTGAAATATAGGCTATCCTATATTGGGAGGTTAGACTACTTAGGCCTACTCAGGCCCTTGGGGTGGGGGGTTTAGGAGAACAAGGGATCCTCACTCATAAATGTTAGGCGATTGATGGAATATTTAATAATGGATTTTGTTTGTATAGCACACTTTAAAATACAAAGTCTCATTGTTTTAAACCATGTAAAGCACCATCACAACAATAATAAAAAAAGTAATAGAAGTGCTAAAGTCAGACAGAAAATAGGATAATATAAAATTACAATAAATAATACATTTAATTTAAAATAATTAATGAGATCATAATGAAATCGAAGAATATTTAAAAACAGAGCAATTTAAGACAGAACAGTTTAAACAACGCAATCTAAAACACAAAAACCAGGACTTTAGGTGAAGGCAGAGATGAATAGGTGAGTTGAGGTGTGATTTAAAAGCAGCGAGTGCATCTGTGAAGGACCGGACGGTCACCCCACGTTGTTTGGGGACGTGGCGACTGGACGGGGTGGTGCAGTGCGGAAGAACAGTGCAGGAGATGGCGGTTGTAATAAAAATATACATTTATTTACACGGGGACTAACCCCAACAGTGCCCTCCAAATAAACAAAACAAAATCACACTCAGGCCGTACTTACTGGGACTCCAGTGCCTGGTACCCTGGGCACCTGCTTGGCCGATTAGGCCCAAATGGCGGCACCTTCAAGGCCCCAAGCCAGGCCCCAACCTATGCCGAGGCACTAAGCCTGCAGCTAAGTACATCGCTAGCCATTGAAACTAAATACTTACATACACTAAGCACAAAACACACAAACACGGTACAGAGACAAGGAACACAGACAAGGCACACAGAACAAAGCATACAAAACAAAGCTAACAGTGTCCACACATCTAGACACTTACTGACTTCACCTCACACCGGTAAACAGGGAAAGCAGTACACCTGTTTCTCCCCCAAAGTTCTGCAGCTGTGCTGTTGAACGCCTCTCTGGACCAAGGCTCTCTCTCAGCCAGTCTCTTGACAATGAGGCACCCTTTAAATAGGGCACAGCCACGTTGGTTTAATTAGCTCCAACATTGGCATCAGGTGAGCCCAGCCCCAACCATTATGGAGGTGGAGTCCAAAAGTCTTAAAGGGCACCATCCCTTTTTTGGCCACGGTGAAGAGGGGGAGAATTCACCTTCTCACAGCATATAAGGCCCTACATTTCTCTGGGAGCTTATTCCATAGGCGTGGCCCTAGCGAGGACAAGGCTCAGGCTCCCATTTTTGTCAACTTTGTCCGGGGAAACGCAAGGAGGTTGGAGTTTCCTAACTTTTTAGACTATGTTGTCAGAAAGAGTCTCAATTCTTTGTTCTATAGCAGTGGTTCTCAACCTTTTTTCAGTGATGTACCCCCTGTGAAATATTTTTTCAGCCAAGTACCCCCTAACCAGCGCAGAGCATTTTTGATTGAAAAAAAGATGTAATACACAGCGCTATGCCATCATTGTCTGATTTATTAAACTATCAACACTGAACATTGAACATTGTTGCATTGAACTGAGTTTTAGTGAGAAACTTGTGCTTGTGCTTCACTGAGAAGCTTTGTCAGTCTTGGTGGCAGGGAGGCAACTGCTGTGACCAAGCTCTTCTCCAGGCACAGTCTGTTTCTCTGCTTTGTTTTGATCACAGTCATTGCAGAGAAGGAGGCCTCACATAAATATGTGGAGGCAAAAGGTTAGTAGCTGCTCCAAAGCTTTCTGTCCCAGGTCAGGCTGCTCCTGCTTCACACACACCCAAAACTGTGTGAGTGTGGATGTGGCAAACTTCATCTGGAGGCCACGGTCAGATGACACTTCCAGGAGTGTTTCCTGATTAGTGACAGGTAGCTTGCTTCCGTTTGTTTCGGACAAGTGAAATGGGTTTCTCACCCAATCCAGCTGTTTAGATTTATCCTCCATGTCAGGAAAGTAGGAATGGAAATTTTCAATCAAGTTAGTCAAATGTCCCACGATGAGCAACTTGACTGAAGCTCTGTCCTCATCCTCACTACGGAGAAAATCATCCACCTGAGGAAAGCAGGTGAAATCCCCCTGTGCAGAGGCTCTTCTCCAAAGGTCTGCTTTCTTCAGGAAGCCACCCACCTTGTCATACAGTTTTAAAATGCTGGTGTCTTTTCCCTGCAGAGACATATTCAGTTCGTTCAGTTTGCTGAATATATCTGCCAGATAGCACATAGAAAAGCAAAGTTAGTTAGTTGTTCTGCAAGCCAGTCTGTGTCCTGGAACAAGGTGGCATGGGGAGATCTGTGCTCAATCAGAAATGTGTGTACTTCAGATCGTAATTCCAACAATTCCATTCCGACGATCAATACACATGGCTGGCACACACACACACGAGAGCAATAGTAATATCAATTTATATCAGCGCAAACGCTCACAGGCACACCCACACGCACGAACGTAGGCCTACTGAAATAAATACAAATATCCCGCTTATTATACGGTTACTTGCCAAAACCATAGAAGACATTCCTCCAAAATACCTCTTTTTAATGATTTTGTTGCCATTTCGTGATTTCCGCTAAGAAAAAATAGTTCTTCACGCAAATGCGTAGCAACCCACCTTCTGACTTCAAATTTCAATGACTTTCTGTTACGTTAAATTACCGGACTACTTGCGGATTGATATGAAATATGTGAATTAGAAGCACAAAACCCGTTGCCCATGACAGCGGTCATAAACTTTTCGCAGCGGTGAATATCAAGAAATTACAGACCTGCGAACGCAGACATTTAACCCATATATGGCCCATACAAATCAGCGGAACTTTTTGGAACATTCTGAAGAGCCGTATAATAACTATTTTTAAAGGATTTTTGAATGGATGCTTATTTTAAATATATCTTTAAAAAATCTCACGTACCCCCTGGACTGCCTTCACGTACCCCCAGGGGTACGCGTACCCCTGGTTGAGAACCACTGTTCTATAGTCATGTTGCTACAATACATAAGCGTAAACATGTCCTCCTACTATATTGTAATACGTTTTTCATAAGTTTCTCAGTTAGCACAATAACTGTTAGCTTAGCGCACTATTAAGGATACACTCTAGCCTGGTAGGCTAGTCTAAGATAAGCTAAAATACCAATAAAATCATGTGTTGGTCATTTTTTAAATTATGTGGTCCTTCCAGTAACATCCAGTTGGGAGGGCATAGCGTATACAAACAAGGCTGACTTCAGTCAGTTTTATTATTGCACAACGACACACAAGTGCATATATTAGGTGGCGACACAGGACACACACACGCAGGCTGAGGTTGCCGTGAATTTGCCTTTTGCATTTTCCCATCCCAGACTGTCCTTCCTCCAGGACCCCAGGGCAGCCTTAGGCGCCCGGGGACCAAGTGAAGTGAACCGTCCATCTTGGTCAGGGACAGACTGGAGAGTGTTCTGTTCTTTTGCATGTTTTTCTGTTGGGGTTCTTAGTGGAGGAAACCCCTTGTGAATACGGGGAGAACATGCAAACTCCACACAGAAAGGCCTGGGAGATAGCTCACCTGAGCACTGAGGTCTGGGGAGGACCTGCCCCCCAGAGGCAACAGCACCCCATGCGGGAATCGAACCCAGCACCTTCTTGCTGTGAGGCCGTAGTGCAAGCACCTGAGCCACCGTGCCACACAGTATATGCAGTGATTGTACAAGAGCATGCAAAGTCATGCAAAGTCATGTATTTGCATTTACTTACACAGGGCAAAGCACTTCCTTGTCCAGGAACCAGGAACACTGGTTTCAGAGCGGCACCAAGACTTTGCTGGTCTAGTACCATGAACCGCTTAAGTCAGGGGATGGGGTGGGATTATCATGACTAACAAGACCAAGTAACAGTAAAAACTTTGTGAGCACCATTTAAAAAAAACAGCTGTTTAGAGCTATTCATTTCTCACATCAGCTAGCTGGGTCAGCTAACATTACCCAAGCAAGCATACCTACTAATTCCTCACAGTTATAAACTTAACATTAATGTTATGAATGTGGCTAGTTTTTATGTTTTTATTGTGTTTTGTGCTAGCTTTGCTGGGAAGGCAGAGATTTATACAGTGACATAATGACGTTGCTCTATGGTGACTCTGTAGCCCGTGGAAAAGCAAACCAGCTCTTAAAAGATCCACAACTTCAACCAACTCCTGCCCAGAACTAGCACCTAGTTCGCGTTGATAGACATGGGGTATATGAATTGTCTGTTGTTCCCACGCAACTACTAGGCTATGAGCTAACGTTAGCTAGCCAATCTGCCAGAAGTAAACACATATTGGCAAAACTATTGTCTCATTGTGTTAATAAAACATGATACAGACTTTTGTAAAACATTGAGCTTAACAGGTTGGCTGACAAAAATGTTTAATCCTCCTGGCTGTCAAGTTAAAGCTAGATCACTGACAGCAGGGTAACATTGAAACAGTAAACTGCTGAAGGGCTTAATCATGTCACGTGACCCCACAATTCAATCTTTGCTGGCATGTTGACTGACAATGTCCAATCAGAATCCCACAAATTCATTTTTTCTATGTTTATGCAATAAAATACCACACCAAACATCATAGATAATGATTATTTATGAACTAAACAGCTAACCCTGACCAACTATATACTATACATCAACTATACTAGACATCAACAGAGGGAGATAGAGCTGAGGGAGGCATTTAAGGGGAGCTCAACCTTGCAGAGCTGGAATCAGACAACCAGCTGGTGAAGCCTTAGATATGTCAATGTGAAGTATAGGGCCTATTTTGTCAGAGGCATTTTTTTTTAAAAGTTGGAAGTAGGCTAAAAACGACTATTGCAATCAAATTGACAGATGGCAGTGTTCAGCTCAAGATGCAATATCATAATGCTGCTTAAACTAGTTTACAAGAAACTATATTTACAGTAATGTGTATGTTTTGACAGTGTGCAATTATTTTCCATTAATCTTTAACATTTTAAACAATCTTGAAATTTAAATTTGATTTGTGGTTAGGTAAATGACTATGTTTTACACCATCCAGATGCATGCTGATGGGTGACAGGGGGGGGGGTTCAGGCCCTAAGAGTATCTGATGATTAGGTTAGTGCCTGGTAATCACCAGTTCATGTGGCATAGTCATCAGAGGATTCCAAGGGATTGTGTTATCTGTGAGTGAGCTCACCTGCAGTTGGACAAGCTGTGGAAATTGCATCATAAAACAAAAGTAATACCCAATAAAACAAGGATGCAACTGGCATTTACAGCATAAAACTGAAGGATTACTATGAAAGTGTACGGTAAACATGCTGTTATTTCGACAATCTAATACCAACGGCAACCTTGTGGCTTTGATATTGCAGGGGTTTAGAAACTGAGGCCATATATTAATATGAGATAGGTTGGTGGGATGAGACACTATTCAATAAAACAGAATTATATGTTAAAATCCATGAATGTGGCCCCTCGCGACGTAACTCAAGAGCAGTCTTGAATTTGTTTGAAGTTTTTGTGGATCTGTGTGTGCCGTGTGTGAGTGTGTCTGCAGCGTTTGTGCAGGAGAGTGAGTGTGTGCTTGTGTGTGTAATGGTTCTCCACCAGTGGAGTCATCTGTCTTCATTGAGCTCCTGACTTGATGAGGCAACCTGAAAGGTAATTAAGTTTGAAATGTTGCATTGGTTGCACGGCTGAAGCTTTGAGAAAATAACAAGCTACAAGAACAAAAAGAGGGGGAAAAAAACTGCAATCTCTAAGTTATGGCCTGTCATCTCGCATTCTCTCTGCCCTGTGGTTTTCTCTGTCATTTGCTCTTACTTCACATTCTATTTGATCCATGAATAGTCTAAAAGGATTAAGACTTGCAGTGGGTTTTATATCGTCTCAAGACGAATAATATCAGGAGAAAGCTAACATCTGCAAAAATCACATTGTGCAAACCTATAAAAATGTCTACTCTCAACTGTTCTGGTGCATTTTCAATGAGCATAAATAAAGCTTGTTATTCTTATTCTTGCAAAAATTCTTTCAGAACTGAAAGAAGTCTTTCATGCATCCAATAGGCACCGTTCCTGCAAAGCACTCAATACAGGCAGCAGATAGACAGACTACTTCAACCAGCAGCTGTTGCTGTTCAGGCAGTGCAGTCAGAAGTGATTTCATTCCTCTTGATGGAACTGGGTTACTGGCTATGTCTGCCAATCATGTTAACAACCCATATTCTTAGTGTATGAATAGTGTGACGACCTGAATTCAACCAAATGTCAGTTGTGCCACAATGTTCACAAACAGGTACTGAACACATAGAATTGTGGCTATATCATTATATACATTTTTGATAGCTACATATTTTACAGGAAAAATGTCCCTTTTCTGTTGAAGGTTATTGTCACACACCAACATTACTATAATGTGAAGTAGTATTCTTCAACATGCACCATATTCCATGCTCCATACAACAAGGCATAAACTAGACAGTTATTTATTTGGTTAATCCAGTGGTTAAAATCCGGCAACATATTACAATATTACAAATATCTTAGCTGTTATCTGTTTGGGGATAATCACGATTTCAAAAATATTATGCAGGTGTCAGAACACATATGATCGTATCTGAAAGGCAGTGGTTCCTGCTGTGGCTTCATGTACTGTATATGATGGTGCTCTCAATTTATGGCAGCAAATATGTGAATACCCCTTCCAGAGCAAAGCAATGTTGCAGATGTATTCCACATCAGTGAACAATGTTCACAACAAACACGTAATTGCAACTAAATGACCCATGTCACCCTTGAGCAGGAGACATAATTTCCTTTGCATCGTTCAGATAGATATCAATTATTTAACACAAGCAAACAACAACAATGAATTCTCTGCTACAGTTTTTGTTAACAGGTTATTATAGGTAGCTCACTCTCATTGGTTGTTTTGCTGTGAGCACTTTGGTTGACACACACAAACAAACACACACACACAAACACACATTCACACGTTTTTGAAAAAAAAAACATGTCTCATAACAATAGCTTTGTAAAAAACAAGCCAGCATTCAATGATTTAATGTGCAACTGTACATAAATAAATAAATTGTCTGCTAAACATATTCATGAACTTGCTCCCCTCTAACGATCTAACAAACATGGCTTGCTTTTAAAACCTCCCATTTGTAGGTGTTGTGGCTGAAATGGAATCGCAATGTGTTTGCGTGTTACATGAGTGATGTTGTATTAAAGCCGAGGCCTCAATCTATTCAAGGGCCTGTGCTGCCCTATCTCCCACAATTGAGTTAGTTCTGTGCAGTCGCTGTCTATTCAAGAGCTGAGAAATTGAGTTTCAAGCCTGCAGCAGTACCAGTCTTCTGGAATGGGCAGAACAGTGAAAGAGAGAGGGGTTCACGCACACACACACGCACGCACGCACACAGACACACACACACACACACACACACACACACACACACACACACACACACACACATTCATTGAGAGAAAATGAGTCAAGGTGTATCTTTTTACTTTCATGGACATGCAGCAAAGAGCAAAGTGGAGGTGTCCTTGAAGCTTAGATGAGAGAAATTCTTCAAAGATTAAAGAAGGGCCTTGAACTCCCCACAAGGAGACAATGATCTGGAAATTGTGTTAATTGTGTCATGAAAACGAGGCAATGTCCAAATGGTTCTGATACCTATCCTTTAACCCTCTTTCTGATTATAGGATTCTGTTGTAATGATATTGCATTTCCCCATTTTTTCAAGGACTGATCGTTGGCAGAAAGTCACTTTCACCTACCCGCAATTATATACCATAGGACAGAAAATTACATACCAGGCCATGTTCTATTCTCATCAGCTTTTATGTATTTGCAGCAATCACAGCAGTACTTATCTGGCCATTTTGTTGATTTTGATTGAATTCTGTGTTTTAACCACCAGGCCTTTTTGCTGGTCTCCTATGTGCTCTATATGTGTTGCCTTATTTACCATCGCTGCTTTCATTACCAGGTCATACTATTTTCAATTATGTGTGCTGTCTTTGATTAGATGAACTATGCACATTTGTGAAGAGCAAGATAGTTCACAGATAATCTCTAGATAGATAGATATAGATATTGACTATAATAATAATAATAAAAAAACTTTATTTATATAGCACCTTTCATGCAAAAGAATGCAGCTCAAAGTGCTTTACAGCAAATACATAATATGCACAAAGAAATGACATGCACATAAAAATAGACACTATAGGTGCACAGTTGTATGTGTGGTATAGGGTATTGAAATATTGAAGCAAGTGTGTGTACCTTGACGTAAACCAACACTTGTTTGAAACTCCTAAAATCCCATGACAGAGTGGGAAGCAAATTGCAAGGATTTACTATCTTCCTCAAAACGAGACGGAAGGCCCTGAAAACAGACGACTCCAAAAAATTGCTTTGGTCCTTATTTCTGAAATATGTGGCCATACGTGGACATCTGGCAATGAATGTTCCAGATTCTGTATGCCATCAGCCAATTCAGATGTGTTTCATCTGATTTGTGTAATGACTCGCTGGTTATTGGAGTGAGCTCAATGCATGCCAATCACATCATCTCGGCTAAACAGCTTATTCATACAAGCACACACTGAGAAACATTGAACCTGTCGAACCTGATTAGATGCCAGTGATTGCTTATATGTTGATGATCTTGTGAGTATAATCACCAGTGGTTTAGGCTAAACATATGCGAGCATCAATATTTTCCATACATAATTGAATGAAGAATGTCTTTGGCACGGTGAGAGCTGGTAGGTGTTGGCAGCCATCCACACTTATTTGGAGGGAGCAAGCCGGTAGAAGAGGCTTTTATTTTCTGATGGAACTCTATTTTTCAAATCTATAACTTTGGAGTAAAATCGTTAAAAGACAACGAAAATGAAACACACATGGATCAACCAATAAAAAAATATCAATTCCATTAGAGAAAGCATACACCGTGATATCTCTATGAAACGCAGAAATGAAGAGATGCTGAGAAATTGCAGACTGACTCACATTTACATTATAACATGTGTAGTGTAGACATGGTACATTTTCCTTAAAGAAGGGTGACTTACAGTGCAGCGAAGGCATGCAGCACATGTTTACAGTTCCTGCATTTGGGAAATCATAGGCTTTAAAAAATCCATAAAGATCAAAGGGAGGTTCAATGCAGTACACAGTTTCATGCAAACATTTATCCTCCTTTTGACAAAGACTTTCACACTGGCGCTTGAACCCAAGATAGCACGTATCAGGATCTCAGGAATAGGCGAGACAGATTGCTTTGTAAGAGGTGCAGGAGGATGCTCTGGCCACCCAGTGGGCAAATGCACAGAGGCACTGTCCCATTTATATAGATGTCTCAGGTTTGCTGTTCTTCATTACTTTCCAGGCAGCCAGATTCACTAGTAGTTTGTTTGCACTTTATTTGCTTGTGTGGACTCAGGGAAAAGAGGATTGGTGTGAGTGTCTGTGTTTGTGTTTGTGTGTGTGTGTGTATGTGTATGTGTATGTGTATGTGTGTGTGTGTGTGTGTGTGTGTTTATTTATTGCCTGGCAGTTAAGGGATTTGTTTATGCAGTCTTTGATAGTATATTTCCCTGTGAGATATGCCTGAATTTGGCCCATGAGACAAAGCACTAACCTTTTACCTTCAGATGAGGGTGAAGGAGAATATTTCCATTTCTACTGGAAGTTGATGATAGTTGTTTTCCTCTGCTCCAGTTCCAACCCTCGGGGTAAAATGGAGGAGAAACCACAGATCACAATATTGCAGAGAGAAATTTTGACATTTTGCTAATGGGCTTACAGGAGAAGATTGACACGGGCAGACATATCTAAACATGCACAGACATAAACTCATCTATACTCAGAAGTGACACATGGTGAAAATAATGTGTGTATGGATGTGTGTGTGTGTGTGACCAAAAGAGAACATACCTTGATAAAGCATAGACCAAAGCACATATATTATGTTAAGGTGGAAAAAAAAGACTTTTCTGCGGGTTTTTTCTAAGTCTCCCAAATTTTTCGAGATTATCGTTGGCTCTTTTGTCAGAGCCACCGTGGCCACGCTTTTTGATATCTCATGCAAATGTGCTGACTCAGACTCAGCTGAAATTAAAGGGCAAGTCATTAGAAATGAACCATGGAGTTAGAGTCAGCGCCGCTGCAAACTTTTTATTCAGACACATCCACTTCTCCCAGGGGCTGTCTGAATGTCTTCCCCCGGTGTGGTTTTGTTCTTCTGCTGCGCAGAGTGTTGCTGCATGTAAATAATTGAGGAGGTGTGGTGGGTGGAGGTGATGTTCAAGGTTTTGTTAAGGCTGACTGATGGGCTTCTCTCTCTGTAGATTATAAAAAAGGTCTGCTGTATCACTTTGTAGTGATCAGTTTCACTGCTTTAACAGGATTTATGAGTGGGTTAGTGTCAGGTGGAGACCTTGTGTATCTGATTTAAAAGAATACACACGGAATTCTTGTAAGACATACTCCATACACAATGTTTAGTTCTTCTTATCCAATACAAATATGCCTCTTGATTTGAATCAGTCGGCAGTCGACTCACAGAATATTTGTTACTACACTACATATGGACTACTCTATTCAACACAACTCATGGCACGGAAATCTAATAATGGCCATGTATGAGCAGAGCATCAAGATCACATCAATATTTCATGTCTGTAGTCATTGGATTGTCCTAAAATGTTAATTTGTCTTGTAGTCAAAGCTATTGTCTCATTACCCACTTTGCATATCTTCAGTATGCAAACAGCTTTTTCCTGTAGATGTTTATCTGCCTGCAGCTGCTTGTTTGTACTGCAATATGCGAGTACTGACCAAACACACACGCTTTCATTGTCTGATATAGTCACGAGGCTCTCTACAACTCTCCACACCATTCAGTTGATTGGTGTGTTGTGATACTCATAAAGACTGGGTTGTTTAAAGGTAAGTATGATGTGTGTGAGCAAATTTATCTACAATGATCTAGAATATGTCAAGATGTTCCTATGCCCAGATTTACATACATAAACAAATCTGCACTAATAAGTGACACAGGCAAATAATAATGTGTGTATGGATGTGTGTGTGACCAAAAGACAACATACCTTGATAAAGCATAGACCAAAGCACATATATTATGGTCAAGGTGGAAAAAAGACGTGTCTGCCTTTTTTATGTCTAAGATTATTGTTGGCCCCTTTGCCAGTGGCCTCTACCTGCAGCTGTTTGTTGTCCCTGCAATATTACAGTACTGACTAAACACACATGCTTTCATTGTCTGATATAGTCATGATGTTCTCTACAACTCTTTACACCATTTAGTCGATTGGTGTTTTGTGATACTCATAAAGACTGGGTTGTTTAAAGGTAAGTATGATGTGTGTGAGCAAATTTATGTACAATGATCTAAAATATGTCAAGATGTTCCTATGCCCAGATTTACATACTATAGATACCCTGTGTGGCTATGATGCTGATACAGCCAAGCGTATGGTATTTATGTATAAGATTATGTAACACTTCACACCCTGGTTGTTTGCAGCCGTATGTGTAAGATCCTGCTTTTGTACAGCCTTTAAGTCTATATGATCTAAATTTATATCTGTTTACTTATAACTTCAGGGCCTGCAGGATGTCGTAGTTACAACAGAGTTCAAGTAGCTTCTCTGTCAGCGACTATAAAACCCAGTAGGTTGTATCACCCACACAAGCATGCTGTCCCACAAGGGAGTTCAACCGTCTACTGAATTATTGAGTGGCTTCACTGTTTAATCACAGCTGGACAAGCTGAACCTGTGGTGGGGTCCTGGAGGCAACAGTAGCATTGGACATGGCTGCTCTTTAAGGGGTCATAGACATGTTTTCAGTCTTCACTCTCTGCCCAGACTCATGTCATATGTCAGTCACTGCTGACGACTTTCCAGGTTAGAAAAGCACATACACTTGAGCTGAGGGTGTGACAGGTGTCACCACATAGTGGGGTTTGCAACTGGAAGTCTAGCGTTGCAAATCTACTAACAATGGGGCTTTGGCCTTAACATCTGGAAAAAAGAATTAGCAACAGGAGCTTATGCTCTATCTAAGCAAAATCCACGAAGAAGAAGGAAGAAGAAAGCAGGGAGAAAGTGGCCACAAACAAGTGTGTTTGGGGATGGAAGTCAGCAAGGTTGGGGAGCAACTAGTTACATGCAACGATGTTATGTAATTCAATTACAAATTTAATTTAATTGCAATCTGTTACAGTTACTGAGAAAAAAATACATATTACAGTTTACATCTGTTACAGTTACTAATCAAAATGTTGGTGATTACAAAAGGGTTACATCCAAATATATTCTTTTCTGTACAACGTTTTGAAGCTTATATGGAGAATATACATTCATCATGTTGCTGTGCATGTTTTCACCGTCTAGACAGGCTCCATTGATTTGGCAGTATCTGCTGAAATTTTGAGCGTTGTTTTTGATTGGTTCTGTTTGTTGAATTTGCACCACCTTTTGTCCACCAATTATATTACTTTGATGAAGTAATTAAAATAGTTACATTACTTATTACATTTTTAACAGGGTAACTAGCACTCTGTAATCTATTACATCAAAAATAACCTTCCCAATCCTGAAAGTCAGATTAAACAGCCATGAGTTTTCCTGTTATATAAATTACAGAAGAGATGGACGCCACGAGTTCATCATTTACGGGTATTTGTACACTATGAAGTGTGTTATACTGCGGGGCACAAAAATATGAGCTCCAACCAAATACCTCTCCGGTCCATACATATTTCTCCAATAATGATAGTATTATTTTATTTCCCCTTTCAAAAAGCTGTACTTCTACGGTTCCCCCCTCCTCCTCCCCCAATAGGCAACACACAATATAGCATAAACAAAGGCCATGATGTCAGTAAAAACCTGTTTTGAAATTCAGTCATAACTCATAACACTCCAGTTGGTTAAAGCCTGATCCAATCAGATGGTACCCAGGTGAATGCCCACTGGAGCTGCCAGAGATGCAAACAGACACCATTGCAGAATTGCCAGACCATGAATGTAGTAAAAAGCAGTCATTGTGTGTCTGGCAGCTGCCAGGCTAGCATTAGTCAACAGACACACACTAGTATAAAGCAGCATCACATGGTCGCCTTACCAGAACACGGTGGCCTTACCAGACAGTGGCAGTGTTAGCTGGAACTGGTTTGGTTTCCCCAGGCATCAGGTTATTTCACATTATTTTTTACGCAATATCAGCCTTATTCCCTTCAGTAACCAAATAATTGCTTGGTTTAGGCCTGGAGTTAGCCTGATATCTTATCACTGAGTTCTAGGATGGGAACCCAGGTAATTACACTTTGTAAAGCCCAGAGTCTTCTTGAGAGCTTCTCTTTGGATAAAATTAGTTTTTGCTAATGATTTAGTTTTATTACAATGCTTTTGTGTTGTGGTGAAATGCCTTTGTACTATGGTGGGATGTTGTTCAGTGTCTAAGGCAGTTGCATCAGAAATGTATGTCTGTCAGGTTAAGGTGGTGCTTCCTGTCAATGGGGTGTTATGGTATGTCATGTTATGTGGCGTTGCATATTGTGTATAATATTGTGTATATATAATATTTCCCTGCTTTGTTAATGTTATGGTATGTGCCACTGTACACTTGAAGAGGCACAGATGGACACAGTTTGATATGTTAGAGCCAAGGAGAGAAATCAAACTAGATGCAATTTTTTCTCAAAACAATGGGATGTTGATGTTACTGAGTCTGTCGTGAAATGTTGCTGTTGAGAATCTGTCACATGAGTAAAACCAGTGCTAAAATAGAGGCATAGATTTAGCGAAGTGATGGCAAATTACAAGCAAAAAATGCGTATTCTTTACTTGTACATACACATATTCAAATAATTTACTTGCATGTATATATAAATACATTACCCTTAATGGCATATATGCAAATATAGCACATTTACATCCTGGTATACAAATACAGTATACAATATGGTAGCTGCAGTACCTGTAAGTATACATATACTGTAACTGCAGCACTTTTGCTATAGTGGTTCATGAAAGACTTGAAGGTTTCTTTACACAATTAAATATGTGCTGTTTAATTAATTGATGGACTGACAAGTAACCCCAAATAACACATCCACTAATAAAGCCATATGGATTTTTCCAAATCATATTCTCTTGAGCTGCCGAGGATCTGGTGTTTTTAATTAGCACAGGGTGGATGTGTGTGACAGTGGAGGAAGTGGCAGGGGGATTGGTCTGATTAGGATAATAAGTGTTCTAAATTACATTTTGGTGCAGTGTGTCGGACAGGTGTAGTGGCAAGATAGGGGAGGGGAAGGTTTTGTTGGCGAGTGCAGCTGTGTTTGCAGTCTTTGTGTGGAACAAAGGGCCCTGTCATATCCACCATGATTGATGCCTCCACCAGAGAATAGTTAGGAGCATATTTACATGAATCCCTCACGGGGGGTGTATTGCCTACACGGAGCTCACACACACGTACACAGTCATGTTCACACACACACACACTCTCTCTCTTTCTCTCTCTCTCTCTCTCTCTCTCTCACTCACACACACACACGTACACAGTCATGTTCACTCACACACACAAACACACACACACACTCTCTCTCTCTCTCTCTCTCACACACACACACATGCACACGTACACAGTCATGTTCACACATACACACACACACATTCTCTCTCTCTCATACACGCACATACTTTCTCTCTTTCTCTCTCACACACACAGGCACACACCCACAGTGTCATGTTCATACAAACCCCTCTGTTCCTGCTTCTCATTAGCCGCTACCTTCACAGGTCTCGATCACCACACTCACACTGGCAGACATCTTGCTAAAAACACTATCAAAGCAATAATAACCGTTCTGTCCATTGTCTGTGACATAAACCTTGTACATACACATATTCAAATAATTTACTTGCATGTATATATAAATACATTACCCTTAATGGCATATATGCAAATATAGCACATTTACATCCTGGTATACAAATACAGTATACAATATGGTAGCTGCAGTACCTGTAAGTATACATATACTGTAACTGCAGCACTTTTGCTATAGTGGTTCATGAAAGACTTGAAGGTTTCTTTACACAATTAAATATGTGCTGTTTAATTAATTGATGGACTGACAAGTAACCCCAAATAACACATATATAATAACCTCCCTGTCTTTTCTTTGTGAGATTAAACCAGTGTACTATTCCAGGACCTGCTGTCTACTTCCATCAGCTTTTCCCTAGAAATCCCTCACACCTTTGACCCGCTTTATTTACCTCGTCTATATTTAATGTATGCATTTCTTTTTTAACACATCACAACAAGAGGAAGATAAGAAGCTCTGAATGTGTCACCAGAGAAATTCTACCATTGCATACAGAGGATCTTCAAGTTCATGCATGGCAAAATAGTGTTATCACACCATCATGCTGATTATGCATAGAGGACCCAGGTAAAACAAATAGGCTTTCTTGAGAACTCATATGAGTTATTTGGGATCACAGCAGGCTTCCCTGCACATATCAACTGGACAAAAAAAAAGAGAAGGAGAGAGAGAGTAATGTTGAGAAGGTTAATATAGCTTTGTGCTGATTTGAAAACCAATGAGGGAAAGGAGTTTCTCATTGGCTGAATGATGGGGTTGTGAAGCCCCCCCCCCCCGCCCTTTCCTCTGAGTACTACACCCACCCTGCCCCTCCCCCACAGCTAATCTATTCCTCATACATTTTAAACGGCTGACAAATGAAAGAGGGGGAAATATTGCTGTCATGTTGACATGCAAATATCATGTGCATGAAACACATGCATCGGAAAACCAGCTCGCACAAAGAAAACAATGGCAAATTAAGTTAAATGCGTGACTACAGTGTGCCCTTTTGACTAGGCCGGGGTGAAAACACATTAACGAGATCTCAACTCCGATCTCTCCACCTCTTTTTAAACAGTGGTAAATCCTGACTATAAAGGGGCATTCATTCCGATTTAATGGTTGCCAACCCACAGAGGAAATGTGATTCATACGGTATGGTGCACAGTTAAAACAGAACATTCCCTCTCTTCCTCGCTCTCTTCCTTGCAATGCGCTCTGTGCATCGGAACGGCTCGCGAAAGGGAGAGGATTACTAAAAACGACATGCATGCAGGGCCATCACCTCAGAGCTCATCCGAAATAGCTTTAGAAAACGGCTCTTAAACCCAAAATCCTGAATAAAATGGAGTTTGTTTGTAGTCTGGTGTGTGTGTGTGTGTATAGTTTTGTGTATTCTCTTTCAGCTGTGTGATTGGACTGAGGCTCTGTTGGTCACGTGTAAGCCCTCCCCTTTGTGTCAGGCAGATTTCCCTTGAGGGCAGAGCAGGATGTTAATCAATGTAACTACGGACAGACAGATTGTTGTGGAGGGACGAAGTGGGTGCACATCTGCAAACATTGATGTGTGTACTTACATGTAACTATTCAAAGCAGGACTCCACATTTCCTCCACAAAACAAATTGGGAACGACAATGAGCAAGTGTGACACTTGTGCATTGCAATATACATATTGTATAAGGTAAATGCTCATTTTATGTCGTCATGCAATGGTATAGCATTATACCAATCTATGCACAGAAAGTATGCTAAATAGTACATTACATTTAGTTCCTTAAGCAGACGCTTTTATCCAAAGCGACATACAAAGGAGAGAACAATCAAGGTACGAGCAATAGAGACCTAGTGTAACAATAAATACTTTACATAAAAATAAAAAGTGCAGGAATGTAACTACTGTAAGAGCGAGTTAATCACTAGTTAGATAGTAGTTATTTCTTTGTCAAAAAGGATACCGGGTAATGTTCTGACATGCATATTGGGGCATACTATGACATACCATACCTGACTAAAAGCTTCATGTGCGGGTTGAAAGCCGTGAACCTGATCCACTGCATGTGTAGAAAACAGTAGCGAGGCGGATGTTGAATTAGGAAAAAGTCCTGTCTCAGGAGATGAATTTGCTCTGTTTAAACAATGCTGTGGCTAAACGTGTGAGGTGGGCCTGGGCTGCACTTCTCAACCGGTTAAGGGTGCAGTTTATGGAGAATAAAAATACTTTAATAGCTGCTTTCTCCCTGACTTCAACCCTCTCTGTCTCTGGAGTAATCAATATGCATTAAATCTCATCTCATTTTATGAATATTAGTGGAGCAGTGAAAGGGCTGAGGAACAAAAAGACACCTAGCGCACCCTTCATGATTGTTGTGATTAAAAGCAAGGGAGAGAAAGAAACACCAGGGTTTTTAATTGGAATGTTATCCTTTTTTTCATTCCCCTTACACTGCCAAGATGACTTATGTTTGACAGATAAATAGTGACTTCATATGCACTGATTAAAACATAACAAGTTTCCCTGACACATTTTCTGTGAGTCATCACAAGCTTAAAGTGTCCTCCATAAATTAAACATCGCAGATGGCCTTGCCAATTTTCGGTCTTCTTTATGGACATGAATACTGTATGAGCAGGTATTTCTTACTCCAGGAGCACAGGGAGGAAGAATGAATCTGTGATTAAAAGAATAATAATGGAATTGTAATAGAAATTAGGTTTTTTGGACATTCATAATCTGCCCTGGCTTCTTTGTTCAAATACAAGTGCTCCGGGCTTCAATTTCCATTTTGAATAATGAGACAGTAAAATTGAAGTGCAGGGCAGGAGGGGTGAGAGAGAGAGACACATGACCATCTGAGCCACCTCACACCGGCCTTGTTTTGTTTAATATTCAATATTCATGTCATATTCCTCCGCACCCGCTGCAATCAGAGCCCAGTTTCAGATGCGGAGCCGGTGATACGGAGTTATCGTAGCCAAAGTGCCGGTTGATTTTTGTTATTATCGTCATTATTTGGAAACCCCATTTTGTTGCTATCCTTTCTCTTTCTTTCTCTCTCTCTCTGTGTGTGATAGGGATGCCGCCTTGGTTTCAGATAACCCCCCCCCCCCCAAAAAAAAAATACGAGCAATCTGTCCTCGCTTACATGTCGTGGCATGCTGCACCTGCAGCTCGTCCCAGTATGTGTAATGCATGCGTTTGAGGTGTGTGTCTGTCTGTCTGTCTGTGTCTGTGTGTCTCTCCCGTTTCATTTGCATCTGCCTGCCTTCATGTGTGAGGCATCAGGCCTTTTATATGATCTCACACCGAGGTCTCTTGTTAGAGGAGGGAGCTTATGTTCTCTACGAGGGGGATGGGTGGAGATACCTTGATCTGATAATAACAATGGGGTGGAATAGGGGAATGCAAACCCCACTGTGGAGTAGTCAGCTCCTCACCATACAGACTTCTGGAAGAAAGACAGAAAGGGGAGGAAGAAAAAGAAAAAGGGTATTTTGGGTTTCATGAAAGATAGAGGTGCTTTGTTAGCGAGCCACTGAACACTTTAATTTTTCAGTCTCTGAAGACTAAACTATTAATGACTGAGTGTTTTAAAATCTAAATTGAAGACGATGATGAGTATCTATCTTGGGATATTGATCTTTTCATATCTTTATGTGAAATGATTCAGTTTGTAGCTACAGTGTATTAATTTAGGGCAAATATTGAATGTTGACGTACGACTACACACTGGCTGATTCGATATTATATCATTAATTAAATCAGTATGTTTTTGTTTTCATGATAAACAACAATAAATGGCTCTCACTGTTGGATATAATTCCACCACATTGATTGAACCGGTGCATTAACTGAAAACTTTTGGACATTGTGCCACCACTTTGCAATATGATGGATAAAGTGAGATCTCTCTCTCTCTCTCTCTCTCGCTCTCTCTCTCTCTCTCTCAAACACACACACACACACACACTCACAATAACTCCGTAGTGTAGGATTTGTGTTCTTACACCAATTAGTAATATTGAACACATTGTATTATGTTAATGTTTACAACGTTGTACTGTATATGTATAATGTATATTTGCATACAGTGAGTCATTGGGGTAAGAGGGCCTGTGTAGCTGTACTTCTCTGTGTATCCGTTGGTTTTCTGTTTTCCATTGCACACTAGGCCTGTGCTCCTGAAGCATTCTGATTTGGGGCTTTGGCTGTTGGCTTGATAGACAAACAGTACCATGGTGGTGCTGAAAGCCTGACAACTAGGATAGTTTGACCAGCAGCATGTGAGGAGAGCTTAGGAGATAGCTGCACTTTTTACACTTACATCTCTCTGACACTTCACTCCAGATCCACATCAATCTCAACACTGACTGACAGCAACAAGATGGGATGCTGGTCCTTTCAACACAGCAACAAATCATGTTGGCCCAATGCGATGTGCAGACACGGGTCTCTGGGCTGGAGAGAAGTTGGGTCGTGTCACTATCTGTTGTGTTTCATGAAAGGGTCTCATTACAAGTGCTGTGTTGCATCCCTGAGACATCACTAAAGGAACAATGGGCTCACAAAAGCCCACAGGATAAGTGGTTGAGGAGATGAGATTTGAGTGGCCTTCATTTTATTTTCATGTGTCTATTCAATCTCAGTGATATGTGTTGTGTATCGTATATACACAACATAGTATTCCAATTTGGTTTTAGTTGCTTGTCCTCTGTAGTGGATGATAATAATTAGTTAGAACATGCCTTTCAAAGGTCTTATGCAATATTTCAAGTCTAAGAAGTAAGTATATCCACACTAGGCTGTATATACTACATACTATATACTGACATACGCAATTAATTGCATGTACAAATGACGGACTCTCTATGCAGCTTAGTCTGTATATTCAGAAATACATACATCAAAATGAATCACACCAAACATATGGTTGCCTGTATTTTGATATTCAACTATAATGTAAAATATAAATAGAAGTGATTGAAAATGAAAGGGACTATTTTGTTTTGTAATAGCTGGGTTGTTTCTGGGAACATAATGTGCAACAGCCATTACTAATTCTGAAAAGAAGAACACATAGGTAATTCAGCCATAAATAGTGCAAATCAAAGGTCTCTGTGCTGTTGTCTCTTTTCCAGCCCATGCATCAATATAAAGGATCTTTAATCCATGTGTACCTCAGAAAATGAGGCAAAATGAATCCATTTCATGCTTGCATAACCAGTCTCATTAGTGCAATTAGGGGCCCTCTTCTGGCTAAAATAACCATTGGACTCTTTTTACAATAACACACTAAAATGCCATGCAAATCTAAAGGCCAGAGAGAGGGAGAGAGAGATGTGGAGACAGAGAGAGATGGAGAGAGAGAGAGAGATGGAGAAAGCAAGTACCGCAGTCTTGAGTGCAGCCACAAGGCTTTGATGCCACTGGCATGGCATGATACAAGTTGTGTTCTTTGGCACACAGACACCACTAGCTTTTATAAAAATTCCCTCCTCTGAAAATGTTTTGTTAATCACAACCTCGAAAAAACCCCAGGCCCATCTATTTACTTTGCCTCTGGCTTTGAAATACAGTGAACTTTTGTGGGTTTTTCTTTGTTGTGTAAACACGCCTAATACGTCAAGTTTGCTTGGATTAGAAAAGTGAATCATTGTCAGCACTTCAGAGCTATAGGGAGAGGGAGTGAGGGAGAAAGGGAGAGAGAGAGAGAGAGAGAGAGAAGCAGTGAGGAAAACAAAAAAGAGAGAAAAGAGTGTGTATAGTGACTCCACACAGCACTGAGAGAGCTGTATTAAATAACCTGCTCTCACTCTGCTTGGCTGAGCTCCAGGTGTGTGAGGTATGTTCAGTGGCCCGGGCTGTTGCCAAGCAAACCTACTTTAACACACACTGCTCAAACTTAGGAGCTGGAGCAGAGTATACTTTCTCTGGCCGTTACCATGGGGGGAGCACTGCATTTTTTCAAAGCTGCCATTTCTTAGTTAAATGGGGTTGATTGGATAAACGTTGGTGACCTTTATGAAATTGCAATTAGGGTTTTTAAAAATACCTGAGTGTATCCTGTGTGATTGCATGTTGTGCACATGAAAACATGTAGGCATGATGCTTTTATGTGAAGTGCAGGCATGTTTCTCACTAGCAATATGATAACCAACATGACAAAACATTAATGTTGTTTTAACAGCTGCTTTACGCTCAGACGATAACAGACCCTGCATTCTGTGTAGCCTGTTTGAGATGTGCATCTGAACTAACACTGGTGCACAATGCATAATCTCAGGAGATCGAAAGGCGTGATTGATAACTTAGGAAAAGCTGTGTGGATGTTGGCCATGGAAAAACATTCCTCCCCTCCCCGACCCCCATTCCCCCCAACCCCCTTTTTTTCGCCTACTTCCATTCCCTTATGGTTAATTGAACAGAATAGTTCAGTGGCACAATTAATTGTGATGTAGAGAGATGATGTATGAGTCTGACACAGTATTGTGTGCAATAACAAGAGAGATTTATTCGCTGGCTGGCAGCAGACCCCTTCCCCCCCTTGGCCAAATTAATACACTTTTTCAGATTCAAATTATGAAAGAAAATAGGGAGGAAATTGTGTCAGATACACACACAGGGAATCAATGTTGCTCTGGTAGGGTAAATTGCAAATGTAAAACGGCATGAATGAATCATACTAATGGCAGAGCTGACACTCAGGCTCAATATTGCGATTTCCAAATCCTCAAAAGATTGATTATATAGCCTGCACTTTATTTACTCTATGGGAAAGGATGGGGAATGTATTGCCCTGCAGTCTGGCGGAACAGCGGAGAGCCGGTGTGGAGGAAATAATAAAATAAAACAAGCACATTTGTAGAGTTAATGTGCAGTATCAGGGAATAGAGTGAAGAGAAAGGGAAAGGTGTGTGTGTGTGTGTGTGTTTGTGTGAATAATGTACCAATTCTTTCTAAAGCTCTCTGAAGACGCAAGGCTCCTCTTTTGAGTTTGCTCAACAGTGGAACAGGTGTGAAGTGGAAGTGTTCGCACAGAGAACGATCAGGTCCGCTAACTTTTCACAAAGCCTGCATCTGGCATTAGAGCATGTAATTTATGTTAACAGAAAGCTGATTGATGCTTGTCTGCAGTGTGCAATAATCATTATGATCATAAGCACACCTGGGGTGTCTGTATTGTGGAATGTGAGGCTAAGAGAGAGAGAGAGAGAGAAAGAAAGAGGTGGAATAAACAGGTGTTGCTCAGGCGTTATTGAAACAAGCAAGAAGCGATGCATTATCCCCACATTGTCTGTGTAGGCGAATAAAACGTGTGTCAGCGTGTGTGTGAATGGTGACACACGTGAGGAACGGTTCGTCAGCATGTCAGTTCAGTACCTGACACTTCAGTGTAAATGCTTTCAGTTTGAACGGAACATAAGGCATACCAAAGCACCACATAATAAAATCCAAGCTTGCGAAGAACACAAATGTGTTGATTGCTCGGCAAAATAATGAAACACTATTTCCTGTTTTTTTTCTTCTGTGTGTGGTCCCAAATTACTTTTCTCTCCCCGCGGCTGTCACTCAATCCCTAACTGGTAACAGCACCTTGCTCAGGGGTGTGCCTGCTCCATTCAGGGCTATTTGAGGACCTCTGCCTGTTTCTCTCATTGTTACATAAATTACACAAATCCCCTCTGTGCTACAAGAGATGGACATGGAAATGAAAATGTTACCTCCTCACGAAAAACCCTCCATCCAAACACAACCTCAGATTGCACGGAACACTTTTAAAACCAGTGCTGGCTGTGTTCTCCCCAAAGATGGGACCACAGGTTCCGAAAAAATTCAATCTAGCAAGTAGGAGTCATGCATACCCCCCCAACCCCCCCCCCCCACACACACACACTCACACACACACACACACACACACACACACACACACACACACACACACATCTGATGTCTCACTAATGTTTCACTGAACTCTGAGGAGATAATGTCACTCTAATGCAACAGTATAGAGAGCCATTTTCATGAGAGCAGTTGGCTGCAGGGACTTGCTCACAAAGCAGTCCAAACTCGTAGCCACGAGTAATCAGATGTGAAATGGAACTCTAAATGAGTACCTGTCAGCACTATTTGTTCCTAAAAATTACACTGCGCCTCTGTTAATTGAAAAAGCGATTACAGGGCATCTGTATAATACTAATTATAGAACAATACACGTAAGCCATGACCATGGCCTTGGACAGCGCGCTTCAATGGGAGGAAATATATATACACTGTATTAAATATGAGGACAGGAAGAGGTGCCGTGTGTTTGACTCCATCTGTTCCCAATGCATAAAACATCAGTCACAGTGTTGCATTAAATTCTCCTGTGTGCTACATGACAAGCATAATAGAAACTCAAGTTCCGTATTCATCCTCACCTTGGAAAATGCAATGCCCAGCTCCAGTCCTTGGCCCTGGCAAAAAAAAAAAAAAAAAAATTGCAAAGGCTTTTTCAAAGCAGGTGGTGCAGTTGTGTTTGAAAAAAAAAAAAAAAAGATGTTTTGGATTTTTGCAGATTCTGTATTGGTGCTGCATGGATTGTGCGAGATGGCCTGGGATGATGGGTCTGTGTCTTTCTGGGGGAAACAGTGGGAACCATCTGTGCCGTCAGCAACTCTTCAGAAAACAAACGACTAACTAAGCTGAGTTTCATCAGCAAAGGTCAAAATTGCATGCGTGTGTGTATTTTTGGGTTTGCATGGCTATACACTTCTACTTCACTTTGTGTGTGTGTGTGTGTGTGTGTGTGTGTGTGTGTGTGTGTGTGTGTGTGTGTGTGAATAGGTGTAAAGGTGTGTGTAATTATGTGTACTCACTGTTGACTTAAGCTGCTCCAAGCGCACGTTGGTATTTGAGTCCAATCCCTGAAATATGTTACATTTTAAATGGCCGGTGTTAAAAAAGGAAAGAGAAATAAATTATGCAGTTTTTATGCACATGAAACGATAATATGCAATCTTGCCTTTCCACAAGATTCAAGACTCAATTGACCCCAAAATAGACATGTCCTTTCCATGCCCTCAGTGCTGTGTTTTGATCCAGCTGTGTGTTTGTGGTGACGGCTTTTCTCCCTGTCATTAACACGCCACTATCAGAGCGTATCAGATCTTCTCCGATCGGAGCACATGATTATGAGGTGACACGATCCTGCTTTTAATCAAGCCCCGGTAAAACCACAGACAAGATGGTGTCAGTAACACATCCTGCTTGTACAACCACCCTCACTGTCACCCATCCCTACACCCACCTCCAGGCCTCCACCCCATCCTAGCCCAACCCCCTGTCTCCTGCCTCAAGTTTGCCTACTTCCACATTCATTTGGAGGGGGATTTTCAGAGCCAAAGATGGGCTCCATTTTTAACCCAGGATGATTGGTGATTAATGAGCTGGTGCTTTGTGCAGTTCTTACTTATCCCACGGCTGAGAGACAGCACACAGCCTATCTGATGGATTCTGAGTCAAATGCCAACAAGGACCAGGGAGTCAAGGATTTAAAAATGATTTCAGTGTACATCCTGCGCAGGGAGCCACCCTGAGCCTAAGATCCGGAAGTGACTGACTGGCAGTGGAAACGGCGTAACATGTATACCAAGCAGCTAGTAAAGTCAGCATAATTAGTCAGCATGATTCATATAGTCAGCATAAATCAGTCAGTCATGAGGTAGACAGAGATGAGTGACGTCTGCAGAGATGGTACATTGGTGACGTGGGGAACTCTAATCTCAAGCACAGAACGGACAGTGTGGGTTGTTTACTTTCTGGTTATCTCTCCTTCTGAGAACCATTTGGGCATTTTGGCGTCACCTCGGGAGAATACTGTGGAGCTGATAAGACAGCTGAAAAGGACATTACTTTTACTTTTAAACAGGGGAATTATTTATGGCTTCAAGGATTTGAACAGGAGTGGCTCAGGTCCATCAAATCACACACACAAAAGCCACTGCAAGAGTGACAGCCAGCCTCCATTGAAGTGCTGCTCAACGGCTGGATTTTCAATTTCCCCCTTGCCAGAGATTACGGTAATTGTGAATCAAGCTGAGTGATTAACTTTAACATGTTTTTACAAGGTTGTGAGGCGTATCAATTAACACGCAGGATACACTGAATGGATGGCAGAGTTTAATTAGGTTCAATTGTGCCAGAGAAATGTCATTAGGTGATTTTTATACGTATTGATGGATAATGTTTTTCTCACAAATCTGATGTGGGGATGGCTCATCAATAAGAGTACAAATGGCACACTGATACTGCACAAAGCATTATGAATCTGAGAAGCAGCGTGAATGGATGCTGTGGACATGCTTCATTTATGTAATTGTCTGTTTTCCTTATTCCATTCACACTCTGTCCTTCATCTTGCAAAGGGAAGTGAGGGGGGAAAAAAACGTGATAATCATCTTATCTTAGCGCTGCACAGCTAGCCTTTCATCAGGACTTTTGAGACCAGAGGAAATGGTTTAGCAGTGAAATGGTATTTCAGTCATGGATGAAAAAAAAACCCAGAAGAGTGAAAAGAGGAACAAAATATGAAAGAGAGAGTCAGAAATAGAGAGAGTGAATGAGGAAGAGACACAAAGTGAGAGAGCGAAAGCATAGATACACTCCCTAGCCTCGTGCTAGCCTAGCTGAAAGAGCCAGAGCCTGTCACCCCATGGTGAGTTTCAGACGGGCAAGACCCCTTTCTATACCCCTTACTGTGGGCATAGTGTCAGACCCCTTACTATACCTTACTGTGGGCATAGTGTCAGACCCCTTTCTATACCCCTTACTGTGGGCATAGTGTCAGACCCCTTACTATACCTTACTGTGGGCATAGTGTCAGACCCCTTTCTATACCCCTTACTGTGGGCATAGTGTCAGACCCCTTACTATACCTTACTGTGGGCATAGTGTCAGACCCCTTTCTATACCCCTTACTGTGGGCATAGTGTCTGACAACTAACAGGCCTCTTTCTACTGCTGACCACATTCACACATACTGTACTCACACATGCGTCCCCACACACAGACAGTCACACATAGAGCACATGTATGCATGCACACGCTTAATGATACATTCACTCAATCATGCTGGCACACGTACTCATATGTGCATGCACACGTGCGTGCGCAGACATATGCACAGACACACACAAGCTGGGCCAAAACAACTACAGACGTTATGCCATAATCAATCCCTGGCTTTTGGCTTTATTTTAAGCAGGAGTTGGGGAAGTGAGTTTGGATCCGCGGTGGCAAGAGCTCAGTGAGATATGGATGAGGGGCGATGGCTGTGATGATAAGGTAATGATGCCATTGATTAGGGGCATAATTGGGGAGAGGAGAAGAAATAGGCGCTAATATAAACACTGCTCGCTTGTAATTTCATGCATGGCGGAGATCAAAGAGTTGTCTTGCGTTAAAATGATTTAGATACAGTTGTCATTGGCAGCTGCTGGGTAATCATATTGCTGCAGTTGTCAGCTGATGGGTCCTGATGAGCGGGCTCTGTGGCTGAAATCATTATTAGATCCCCATTGTGATAAATGTTATTTATTGCTGTCAAGCGACATTAATGTTTAATTCAACGGTGGAGAATGGGCACCGGCGACACTCACCAGCCCCGCTATTCACGGTCAGTTAGGACAAAAGGGGAGGGGTGCGCCCCGTGTGTGTACACTATCCAGATGAACTTCAGCGCTAGGCAGAGAAAGGAGAGGGGGGCGCCCGGATAATGGCGTTCATTTGCATGTGTTTTAAAAGGGTAATGAAGTAATATGATGTTTATCTTTTCTGAAGGGTTTAATTTCGGTTGGCCTGCACCCAGAGGGTTGTGACCCAGTGCAGTATGGGATAGCTGGGGGGGAGGGGGGTAGGGTATTGGTGGTGGTGGTGGTGTGGGGGTGGTGGTGGGGGGTGTTCATATGTGAAAGGAGCAGATGCCAAGCTCTGAGAGTTGGTAAGGGGGGGATGGGGAGAGGGGAGGGGCATGAAGTCCATTTGAGAGGAATGGAGGAGGAGGGTGAGGAGGAGGGGGAGGGTTGGTGGGCAGGGCTTCATGTGCAAGGATTTTTTCATTAAACCGGCTAACCAGCGGCAGGGCCTTGTTTGTTTGTTGACCCTCGATGGTGAGAGTGTGTGAGACATTTATATCTCTCCTAATAAATCGATCAAGGCCCCATTACCTCCCGACTGAAATAGTTTCACTTCAAAAAGCAGCAGGATTCCAATTAGTTTCAAGAACTCCGTGCCTCTTTCCATCGTCTCCTTATGAAGCACATTTCACACATTTCTGCAGCATACATATATTTAGCATTCTGTGTACTCCTCTTTTTTTCCGAAAAAGACTTCTCCTTGGAACCTTGGAGCCTTTCTTTAATCTTCTGAGGCGGAGGAGAAGGGAAGACTTTCTCATGCCCATGAGAAACATGTTCCTGAAATAAGAGGATGATGCAGAAGGGGTCAACTGCTAATCTGTTTCTCCATAAGTAAAGCCCTCATTTATTATGTAACATGCTGCATTTGTATGCAGGCCACAGGCCCCGGGTGCAGTAACATTTCAGAGATCCACTTATAAATATATCCATTTATTTTTACTTCTCCGGGCTCCCCTCCTCTTTAAACCTAGTGGAAAAACACTAATGGCTAACCTTGAGGAATCCATTTATTTTTCTTCACTGCCCTTTACACAAAGAAATGAGCAAATGAGGAGTATCAAAAAAAGAACAACATTGAATTAATATTGTCCCCCCGCCCTTCTTTCTTTGTCCCAACAAACCATCACATATTTGCTCTGGTAATGAACAGGATCCCTGACTTCATTCAGCTGAATAGAAACCTTACCCTTGAGCTCAGCAGGAATTTCAATTTGAAACCCTATCTGGGGTGTAATCGTATGAGAACGAAGGCTCTTAAAATAGTTTTCTCCTTCAAAGTGCTTTTCCAGTCCTATTTGGTGGACAGCGGTCTTTAAAAAAAAAAAAAATTACAGCATTTCTCTCCCCCGCTTTCTTATGCTACCAGCTCTGTGCTAAAATATGTAAAGAGCATCAAGTTATTGGCCTCACGGTCATTTATAAAACACCACTGGCTTTTTCTCTCTCTCCTTACACAGCCGAATGTAATGATCCAGCATGAAGAACAGCATTGTTGTTGGTTCCTGTTCGCTCAAAAGGGACGTGGCTAATCATTATTCCAGATGATTATAATTGCACCGAGGCAGTGGAGCGGCAGTTAAGCATCTCTTTAGCGATATGAGGGAGCACATCAGTGCCTGAAGAGGGGTTAGCCACTGCCCGAGCCCATTTCCCAACCTCCTCTCCTCACGATAAAGGGAGGTTGACATCATCTCGAGCAGCCTGGGCCCATTTGTAACCAGGTTACCAGCTATCTTTCATCTGTAATTGAGAGCATGCAGCTTGAGTCAGAAGTGTATCAACAATATAAAATGTTGTTAGGCTTCCATCAGGCAGGCTCTGAAGGGAATTAATAGCTATCATCTGAGTGGAACAGAGACCTGAGACAGAGCAGAATGGGGTTTTAGTGACAGTGAGTGATGGACCTTGTGACTTTATTATTATTACTATGTGTGTGTGTGTGTTTGTGAGTAGGAGAAACAGTTTGCAAACATGATGTGATTATTTAATGTGTATACAGGGTAAATATTCTTGAACATTACACATACAGTATGTTTCCCCCCCCCAAAAAATCTGAATTTGAAAAAGAATTCTGTCACACTTTACCACAACTAAAGAAAACACCACCGTTGAGCTCAACACACTGGACACATTTCCTTCATGTACGTGGATGTGTAATGGACTTGTCTGTGCATGTATATATATGTGTGTGTGTTTGTGTGTGTGTGTGTCTGTGTGTGTGTGTCTGTGTGCATGATTGAATGCATTCATATCTGTGTCTGTGCTCGCATCTTCTCAGATTCCCAGTGCAGCTTGACACAACATCCCGATGCTGACCTTGGACAGTGATCACCAGACGCTCTCTCTGCTGGCATGCGAGAGGGTACATGCGGCCGGTACATGATAGACACACACTTCCCCCGCATGTCAGGTCATTTGCTTTTGCACCCCCCCCCACCCCCCACCACCACCACCTCCACCACCACCCCCATCACTCCCTTCCTGAAATGGATGTGCCAGCAGAGGGGTTAGAACACAGTCCCTGACATACATCTGATCCTGTCATAAGACCACCTGATTAAAACTCGAGTGTCAGGACTCTCCTCTCTGAAGCAACGCAGACCTTTCGCCCGCCATCACGTCTCGCAAGGCAGCTTGATGCAGGCCTGCGATAACGCTCTCTGGTCATGTTTTATTAGGTTCAGTTGTAAAAGAGGCCGTCAGTAGCTCTCGAGTGTGTGTGTGTGTGTGTGTGTGTGTGTGTGTGTGGGCCACTCAGTCGGGGGGCCAAAGCAGAATTAAAATGACAAAAAGTGTGCTCAGAGCTTGCACAAAGATTCCAGCCTTCAAAACAGATTCGGGGAAGAAATCGTTTTTTTGGGGGGGGGTTTGTTTTCTCTTGAACATAAATGACTTGCTTTTATGGCGCTCGGTTGGAAGAGCACTCGGTTTAGTAAGCAGAAAGACACAGGCACGCTGCGATGAGAGAGATACATATACATACTAAACTATCCTCAAGCACAGCTGCGCACTTTTCATCACTTAGAGAGGAGTAATGTCAAAAATGTCCTTTCATGCGATGAAATGTGTTTGGCTACTTCATATACACAAAGAAGAAAAAAAAGAAATCAAGGAAAATGAGAGAGAGCGAGAGCGGCCAGCAAGTTTTTCTTTATTGAGACCACTGGCTAACATCCAGTGGGATGTTCAAAAGTCATTTGCAGTTGAGGGTAGGGGGGTGAGGGGGGGCTACCACTTCCTATTATTTCACAGTAGCATTATAAAGTGGATTAAAATGTAAGTGATGTTGAAATTGCAGGCATCTGAGGGAGCGTGCGTCTGTGCCTGGGGCGGTAAGCAGTTCTGATATAATGGGAATTTTCAGTCCTGCCTTGTTTGCCTGGAAGCTGAACAACTCCAGTGCTCTGCTTGTGTGTGCTCTAATTACAGTCAAGATTAGAGCAGGCAAATTAAACTGCTACCAGCCACTGTTTGTAATTGCTACAAGCAAATGTTTGTAATTATGAACAGATTGTACTTCACTGTCGATAATTAAAACAACAACAGAACTTACTTAATGACTGTCTGGAGATGGCACTCTCAAATTGACAAAGTAACCACAGACATGATTTTTCGCCTCTTGCTGTCTCTCTTTATTCTCTTCATTCTTTTCTCTTGCTTCTTATTTTCCTTTGACATTTTCTTTCTTTCTTACTTTTAATTATCTATCTATCTATCTATCCATCCATCTATCTATCTATCTATCTATCCATCTATGTATCTATCCATCTATCTGCTGTTTTGCTTAGCTCTTGTTTCTGGGTGCTATTCTTCCATGCACCCACATTGCTTCTTTTGTCCCCACGCGGCAGACCTCATGATGAAGGCTCATGATGTTAATTTAGCCACTGCCATTTCTCTCGGCACTGGAGTGCGACATGTCTAAAGCTTCTCCTTCTGTGGGCTGAGTTTGGTCATTGTGCTTTGAGGGGGACCACTGCATTAAGCCCTGGATAATTTTAGCTCCCTCGCCATGCTCACTAAGCCACCAGCTGCTGCTTGATATTTAATATTAGGCACATATGATATGTGCTTTAAGACACAAGCCCGCATAGTGAATGTAAAACTACACTTGGAGGCCGTGGAAGCCTTGCTTATGTCACTCTAAAGCAAACCCACTTCTCTTTCAGACTTAACATTGTTAGGGCTATTAAACCCATGTCCATCACAATCTCATGAGGTTGGTCATAGCTTTTGTTGGTTGGAGGAAATCTGGAACATGCTCCCCAAGGGCATATGGGCAATGATCCACGACAAAAAGCGAAGGAAAATCCTCTATCCTTGGCTAAATCGCATCATGGCAGCATGGACTGATTGTATGCACAGTTCATATATCATTCATTGTATCATCACATCTTCATGGGATTGCTTTTGTAGGCATGGCTGATCATTCGCAATTTGGGCCCACATTTTGACGTGTTTGTGTTTGTTTGTTTGTTTGTTTGTTTGTTTGCAGACACAGCTCTGTTGACTTTTCAGAGTGTATAGTCACTGTAAGGACTGCAGACTGACAAAAAGGAGCAAGAACACAGAACTGCTGGATGCCCACGGCTCCGTCCTTGTGAACTTACAGTGGATATTGCTTTCTCCCGAGAGAGAGGACGGCGCTTTGCATAGAAGAATATGTTCTTCACTTGGGAGGAGGTGGCGTTTTGCATTCCACTGCTCACATATATCTCTCAGTCAAATTCACAAACTCAAACGCACACACGTACACATACACTCACACAATTCCAAATGATACGAATCAATATGCATCGCCTTTTCCATAAAGCACTATTTGTTATCTTGGATGAAATGCAGCCAGCCTCGACACTGTGTATAAAACGGTTTTCTCTGCGCGCTGTGCGCGGCACGGCGCGGTGCAAGTAGGGTGTGGCTGAGCCAACCTGAGAGGTAGCCGCGCCGCCGCCGTCGCTCCCTCTCTCTCGCCTCCTATCCTCTGATCGTATTCCATTTCCTCCCGTATTCATTATCCCTATTCTCACTCTGCTGTCTGTTTGATTTTTATGTTCTAATAAGACAGTCTTGATGCGATAACAGATGGTGCTTCATTTCGCGCACAGGCAGCCCTTAGCCGTGGAGAAGAAGAAGAGGAGAGAGAGAGAGGGGGAGAGAGAAAAAAAAGAAGAAGAGTGTGCCATGAGTTGTGATGTGTTTGATTTTATTAGAGATGAGATTTAACGCATACATGCTACATTACTGCAACAGCACTCCCATCCCTCATCTGCACCAGAAAATGAAACTGTGATGAAATGTAATATAGTCCCCCTCAGGCGAAACTGGAGGGACTGGGAATTGCAGCACAATAAATCTAATGGATATTACTACACTCAGCTCCCTCTCTCTATAGACACACACACACACTTGCAAATACACACACACACACACACACACACACACACACACACACAGACATGGATACAGACACACAAACAGGCATTGTGTCCCTGTCAGAAATACATTTACATTTGTTGCAGTCAAGACCTGCTCTTGCTTCCATGAAATCCACTTATATTTACCATCAGATTCATTTTACATCTTCTTAATGGATTTCAGTGACTTGGTCTGAACTTCAAAGCTAATGAAGTCCGTGCCGTTCCCTTGCCTCTGAATGTGTTCTAAAAGCATGACAATTTAGAAACATGGGACAACACCTATAATTCATTACCTAAGCGATGTAGGAATAAATTGTTCCTTTTTTCCCCCCAGTCAAGGTTGACAAACTGAAAAAGGTTGCTATGCCATGATCACACAGTATCTGTCCCAGCCTTTGTTGTGGTGTCCCTCTTGAGATGAAGTAGGCTTTTAATGCCGAGATGGGAACAGTAATTTTTGTTTGAGAAGGACACTCCTGGTTTATACCCTGATTGAGGAGAACAATGGTTTTCTGTCCAAAACCCTCACTATAGATGTAATTTATTCCATTGATTTTGTGCGTTAGCCTTTTAGTCATCAACTGTTGTGTGTTGTTGACTATTATGACTGTTCAGTTATCATCAAGGTAAACACAAATATTAAAAAACAAAACAAAACAAAAAACAATCCCAACGAAATGCTCAGAGTTTGTTTTAGCTTTACTACAGGCATCACTCAAAGTAAGAGATCCTCCACAGACTTCAATCAATTTAGCTAGCAATATGGCTAAATCAAGCTACTGTTGATTATATGTCCCCGGTACTATATAATCAATTATCTGAACCATTGATGTATCCCTGTCATATTGTAGGCATGATTTGAACGATCATTTGTGCATGGATCACTGAAAACGTCTCGGTTACTTACGTAACCTCGGTTCCTTAAGCAGGAACCAGATATAACACAATGGTACATGACGTAATGTCATGGCTACAAATCGAAGCATTTATCTATTCACGCCTGAAAGGCCGCGAGATCTGTCAGCGCGCGCTCCTGGCCCCGCCTGCCAGGAGTACTATAATACCATTACGCGCGCCCAGATCTGCCTTGGAAAGAAACTGAGCAAGACAATCAATCCAAGGTAACACTGTACACGCCAACCTTGTTATATCTGGTTCCTGCTTAAGGAACCGAGGTTACGTAAGTAACCGAGACGTTCCTTATCGCAGTTCACTGCGATATAACACAATGGGACCCTATACATTCCCGCGTGATAATACAGTGGCAGCCAATTACACACACCAGCTCTACTGAAGCCTTTGCCCTCATAGAGGTTCATACGGCCGCTGGCGGTGAACATATTAACAGGGCAACCTTTGTCATAGGCGGCAAGGATCGCGATCCTGCGCCTGTAGGAAACCACCCTGGAATGTTTCATGTGCAACAAACATGTAGACACCGATGAACACACTTATCATATACATCGTTCTCAGGTCAGGGGATTCAGAGATCGCTCGCCTGCAGAACACCAAGAATTTAACAGGGCCACCTTTATCATAGGCGACAGGGATCCGTGATCCTGCGCCCGTAAGAAAACCCTGGGATGTTTCATGTGCGACATAACATGTAGACACTAATGAACACACTTATCATATCTATCGTTCTCAGGCCAAGGGATTCAGAGATCGCTTGCCCGCAGAACGCTATGAAGAAAACTAGGTTCAGCCACATCTAACATATAGAATCTAATGAAAGTGTGGCGAGAACTCCAGCTTGCAGCTTTGCAAATATCTTCCACTGAGACGCCCTTTAGTAAGGCCCAGGAAGACGAGACCCCCCGCGTAGAGTGCGCATGCAACTTCTCCGGGGGATCTAAAGACAAGCTCTTATAAGACAACACGATAGCCTCTACTATCCAACGGGAGAGGCTCGGTTTTGATAGAGGTCTGCCTTTTGCGCGTGCACCGAAGCACACGAATAGCTGATCTGACTGTCTGAAAGCTCTAGTGCGCTCTGCGTAACAGCGGAGAGCACGCACTGGACAGAGTTTATTCAAACGTTCCTCCTCTGCTGACGCAAAAGGAGGAGGCGAGAAAACTGCTAATTCAATCACCTGATTGCGGAATGGGGTTACCACCACTTTAGGTGTGTAAGCAGCATTAGGTCGCATAACCACTCTGTCACCAGCGATCGAGAACTGAAGGCACGATGGACTGACTGACAGGGCTTGCATGTCACCAACGCGTTTTGCTGACGTTAACGCCAGCAGCAGCGCGGTCTTTAAAGAGACAAACTTTATGTCCACTGTCTCCAGGGGCTCGAACGGAGGCCCTGTGAGAGCACGTAACACCACTAGCAGATCCCAAGAGGGTATGAGGTGTCTCTCTGGCACCCTGAGCCGTCTCACCCCCGCCATAAAGCGTGACGCTAGCGGGTGACTGCCAGGAGAACTGCCATTAATGCCTGCGTGGCAGGCTGAAATGGCAGCCATGTACACTTTGAGAGTAGAAGCCGCCTTTCCCTCATCAAACAACTGCTGTAGGAATTCGAGAATAACGCCCAGCGCGCAGTTAACGGGGTCGTGCTGACGCGCAGCACACCACTGCTCAAAACTGCGCCACTTCAGCGTATACAGAGCCCGTGTTGATACAGCTCGGGCACTCTGTATTGTAGCCACCACCGCGTCCGACAAGCCTGACGCTATGAGCCTGCACCTTTCAGGTGCCAGGCTTTGAGACGCCACCACTCCGGATGGGGGTGCCACACCGTCCTGTGCGCCTGCGTTAGGAGGTCTCTCCGTAGAGGCAGCTCCCAAGGCTGCTGCACTGACATATTGACCAGATCTGCCACCCACGGCTGGTTGGGCCAGTGGGGGGCTATCAATATCAATTCCCTGCCCTCGCCCGCAATCCTGCACAGCACCTGCTGGAGGAGCGGGATCGGGGGAAAAGCATATAGGGGTAGGGCTGGCCACTGGTGGCCCAGCGCGTCTATGCCTAGTGGGGGATCGTCGCCCCCTAGCGAGAACCAGAGCGGGCAGCAGGTGTTCTGCCTGTTCGCGAACAGGTCCACCTGCGCCTTGAAAACACGCACCCAGATCTGATCTATTACTTGTGGGTGAAGGCACCAGTCTGCTGCTCGAGGATCGCCCCTCGATAACAGGTCTGCACCGTAGTTGAGGTGGCCTGGTATATGAACTGCCCTGAGGGACAGGACGTGCCTCGCTGCCCACAGGAGCAGGCGAGTCGCCCAATGGTGTAATGACGGGGAGCGCACTCCGCCCTGGCGATTTATATACGCCAAGGTCGCAGTGTTGTCCGTCCTCACTAGTATATGCTGACCACTCAGCCTGGGCAGAAAGTGTTGTAGAGCTAGGACTACTGTTCGCAGCTCTAACACATTTATGTGAGACGCGGCTTCTGTCACAGACCAGAGACCGTTCACACATCTCCCTTCGCAGACCGCTCCCCAGCCTTTGGTGGAAGCGTCTGTGGTCACCACCACGCGACGCGACGCGACACTATGCCCATAGTGCCTGACGCGGCGAGAAACCAGGGGGTTCTCCAGATCGCCAGGGCTTTCCTGCATCTGGAGGACACCACTACTCTGCGATGCCTGTCTGTGACTGCGTTGAGCTTCATAGACAGGTACCATATTTGGAATGGCCGCATACGCAACATCCCTAACGGGAGCGCTATAGCGGCCGACGCCATCATTCCTAACAGGCGTTGGCAGCACAGCGACGAGACTGACTGTCCCCGTCGGAACTGGCGCACGCATGCTTTGATGGCACTTATCCGTTCTTGAGACAGCCTGACCTCCATGGAGGTGGAGTCTAAGATCATACCCAGAAAATGCGTAACTTGCCTGGGGCAGAGAACGCTTTTCTCTCTGTTTACAACAAAACCCAGTCGATACAGGTGTGCCACCACTAGATGGCCATCCTGCACTGCTGCAGCTTTTGAATGGGAAGCAATTAACCAGTCGTCCAAATAGTTGTACACGCGTAAGCCGCGTAGACGTAATGGGGCGATAGCTGCCTCTACGCACTTTGTGAATACCCTCGGCGCTAGGGACAGGCCGAATGGGAGTGCGTTGAATTGGTACGCTATTCCTCCGAACGCAAACCTCAGATATTTCCGATGTCTGTGGTGGATCGGAATGTGGAAATAAGCGTCTTTTAAGTCTATCGTGATAAACCAATCGTTTGGCCTTATAAACTGCACAAGCCTGCGTGGGGTCAACATTCTGAACCGTAGCGGCATGAGTGCTTTGTTTAACACACGTAGATCTAATATAGGCCGATAATTCCCGTCTCTTTTGGGTACGAGGAAGTAACGGCTGTAGAAGCCTGCATTCCTTTCTTTGAAAGGAACTCTGCTTATGGCCTTTTTTCTGAGCAGGGAGACAATCTCTTCCCGTAGGAAGTGAGACTGTTCTCGCTGTATCACAGACTGTATTACTCTGCTGAAAGGCGGAGGGGAACGGGCGAATTGCAGAACGTAACCCTTTGAGACCGTCTTTAGCACCCATGGTGACACTGCGCATGCGCGCCAACTTTCTGCACAACCAGGGAGGTTGTGCTCTGAGTTGAATTTGTCGGGGACTAACCCGCTCATGGTCAATGAGTCTAAGCCTAGATCTACACCCACTCCGCCTAGGGAGGGGGACGAGATCTGGGGCTGCCCCCTCATGTTTTCGAAAAAAATTTGGGGGCGCGATTGCACTGTGTGCATCGCGGGGGGAGTTGCACAAGCATGCCTGGGCACTGCGCCATCTGGGACAGGAGTTAGGACATATGATTGTGGTGCTTGTGAAAACCTGCTTACCGTGCTGGACATGATTTCCGCATGTGAGCGACGGGCTGATTTCTTTGGAGGCGGTGTGGGCTCCACCGCTCCCCCCTGTGTGACGAGTGGCTGACTGTCACGGTCAGGGAGCCTGAGGTCTCCCTCTGCCTCGCCCGCGGCGAGCGGAGTGCTGCCGCGGAGCCTGGGCTGCGCCCTGGGCAGGGCGCGCAGCTGGTTGTTGTGCTGCAGGCTGCGCTGGAGGGCGGAAGGGATGTCTCTGCCAGCCTCGCCCGGTGGATACCTTTGCTGGAGGCGCTGGCGAGCGGAACCCGCTTCTCTTCCGGCCCGGTGCGGGTGTGGTGTGTCCTGAGGAGGACGTCTCACCCGCGCCACTAGAGCGAGGCATCCAAGCCTGGAATACCTCTCTGCTCTTCTGCTGTTCTTCGAACTTGGCAGCCATTGTGACCACTGCTTCCCCGAAGGCGCCCTGGACAGAGACCGGGGCGTCGAGGAGTGGTGCTTTTTCTCTGTCTGACAGCTTAGCCAGTGATAGCCACAGAGACCTCTGGGTAGCCACCGCGGCACCCATCACCCTTCCCAGTGCCTGTGCCGTGCACCGAGTTAGTCTGAGCGACAGATCCGTCGCGCGACGGAGTTCTGCCACAGACGGGTGATCTTCCCCCAGCGACAAGGCAAGCTCAGTCAGGAGCTTTGCCTGGTAGCGCTGTAGCAATGCAGCCGTATTGGTCGTGCAGGCAGCCTGCCCTGCAGCCAAGTAGGACTTCTCTGCCAGTTGAGCCTGGTGTCTGCTCACCCGCGTGGGCAGGAGAGGCTTCTGGCCGAGACGCATCGTGGGGGATGCGGGCGAGAGGTAGCCCGCTACTGCATCCTCCACCTGAGGAAAAGAGAGGTAGCCCCTCTCCTTAGCCATGTGGAGCTGCATGTAGGGCGCGAACCCCGGCACCGGGGCTCGGCCCGAGTAGGGTATCGCCCATGTCGCCTGCAGTTCCTCGTGCACCTCCTCAAAGAAGGGGATGCTGGAGGGAACTGACGTGGCGGGGCCAGCATAGAACTCCCCGTCCAGCAGCGAGGACCGCACACTGGGAGGGGGAGGGAGAGGGAGCCCGAGGCAGCTGGCTGCTCTCAGCGCAACCTCGTGGAGCTGCTGGCCCAGGAGCCGAGACGAGGTAGGAGGTGTCTCCACCCGCAACCTGACGTCATGGCTCGTCTGCATTGCTTCCGCGATTGAGCTGTGCCCATCGGAGAAGTCTAGCAGACTATCATCATCCAGGCTGATGTCCAGCTCGAGCGCATCGTGGGGGATTGCCTGGACACCGCTTGGTTGAAGCTCCTCCGCCTCGCTGCCCGCAGCCCCAGGGCTGACAGGCGGCGGAGACGGGGAGAGACCCGGGTGCGGAGCTGCCGCCGCAAGGCGACTGCTCACGCTCACCAAGTCTAAGGCTGAAGACGCACTCATTCTTACGGGGGCGTCAGCCCCGGATGGAACTAGTGCAGTCTCCTCGGCGTCCTTGCGCTTCCAGAACGCAAGGCGCCTGGCAGCCTTAGCTAGCGGGAGGCTAGCACAGATGGGACAGACAGGGGCTTCGCCTGAGAAGGCGCCCTCCGCGTGGTCCCTGCCTAGGCAGGTCACGCAGCGACGGTGGCGGTCGCCCTTGGGACAGACGTGACCGCAGTCGGGGTAGTGTCTGGCCATCTTTTATCATTCTGAAAGTAGAGAAGAATGTTAAAACACAAGCACACTATCTGCAACGAACACGTTGTTAGCAAGCTAGCAGGCTAGTCAGGGACTTAGCCAGCCAAGCAGCAAGGATAGCAGCAACTACTTTCAAAAATGAAATTAAGCCAATGAATTTCGTAGCGCCCTGAGCTAGTGAGGGTTAAGGAACCCGATAACTCACCAACCCGTAGAGAGCGAAAGCACACAAAACTCTTTTGACTGTGGTAAGTGTTTGAGATATACTCAGAGATGTTCACTCCGTCTTGCGAAGTTTCAAAAAAAGGCAGATCTGGGCGCGCGTAATGGTATTAAAGTACTCCTGGCAGGCGGGGCCAGGAGCGCGCGCTGACAGATCTCGCGGCCTTTCAGGCGTGAATAGATAAATGCTTCGATTTGTAGCCATGACATTACGTCATGTACCATTGTGTTATATCGCAGTGAACTGCGATAAGGAACCCTTAAACCCTATGGGGTTACTGTAAGTATTGGTTGAAGCCTCTGAGTGAATGTTGATTCTCAGCAGGACACTGGGATATTTGATCTCCTTTCGTACCTGATGTAAACCACTTGAGGGCAGTCGTAAAATGATTATTTTGCCTCAATTTTTCTTTTTGAATTTAATATATTGTCACAAAGAGCTGCAAGGGACACACACAGGGTGTGACTAATGTCATACAACACAAAAACACAACACATTGGACAACAGTATCAGATACTTACAAAGAAATCCAGATTGAAACAAGTTTGAGTTACAAACTGTGTTTAGTGTTTTTGTATTGTTGTACGCAAACAGGCTTTCATCCAGGAAGGTTGCCATGGCGCTGTTGTGTTCCACTGAACAATGTGTTTTAACACTGTTAGACACTGGCAGCCAGGCATAAGGCCCAAGAGCTCCTCTCTACCTGCCACCAATCATGGTTCTAGTATCCTCTTTGTCTGGTATCTGTATGTGTTCACTGTTAAACATTTCCTCTAAAAACTACAGTTACTGGCAGCTTATGGCCAGCTATTGGCCAGTGACTTTGTGTAGCTGTTTTCAAGTATTTTATTTGCATAGAAAGCTGGCTGTGAATTTTTTTTTACATTATCTCCAGTAAATAACTAGAAGAAAGTCAACAGTGAGTCACTCCAATACTTTTATCAATACTTTACTGTTTTTGAATCGTTGAAACGTTAGGAAAAAGGCTGCTGTAAAAGAACAAGCAGCAGTATCTTACTGACAGCAAATGGCCTGTAAATGAATGTGATATTCTTTCAGAATGATCTACTGTTTTCATATGTAATATACAGAAAGGCTGGAATGATGGGCCCTCCAACCATTAGACCTCCCAGTGGTTATTTCTCAGTGCACCCACCTCAGGCACACGGCAGTTGCAGTCGTATCAATCCCGGTTTTTTGGTTTACAACACAACTTATTTACATGTCTGGAGTGTGTTTTTACTGTTCAACAAATGCCGCAAACGTGTCTTGAACCCTATCATTGTGCGGAACTGCTTTGGTGTCGGCCATCCTAATCATTCAGCTACTTTTGATGATTTCATATTTGCTGGTTAATTTCAAAAATAGCCTCTGCCATCAAACTATTTTTCGATGATATACTGTACTTAAGGTATATCATGGTATATCTCATGTTGTGGCTATTTCCATTCTGTCCAGTGCATTTGTGATTGGCATTGGAGCGCATTCTTAACACAGTCCTGTTAAAAAAACATAGTTTGTCAAAATTTGTTTTATGATCTGCGATAGTACTGTTACGTAGGGAATTACTGTAAATCAAATTTATATTATAGGACAATTTGACTTATTCAGTGGGACCAAAATGGAAATTATCCACTTGGAAAGTCATGCTTTTTTTGTGTGATTAGCTCATGAGTTATAATGATTTTTATGGAATCTTGTGGAATGGTGTAAGAAGTAATACTGTGAATGATGATATAAACCTCTAGCAGAGGATTGATCCCTAACAGCATACATTGTTATTAGCATGCATGCATCCTGGGTATTGCATCGATGGTCTTGATGCTGTTTGCTCCCTTGCTCTATCAATTGAACAACAGGAGGTCAAACAGGTGAGATCATACAACGATACATCTACTTTTAGTACCACCTTAAAACATACCATCAATGAAAACAAAGATTCATTTTGGAAATGTACTGTTAGCCTTTGTTTAAAAATAAATCTACATACTTTTCCATTGTTTGTACATTTCAGAGAATTTTAATGTAATAAGTCATTTCATTTCATAGTTAGATGTTTTTTGATTGAATGAAAATTTTGTTCAGGCACTTCGCAAGTCTACCCAAGGATATATAAAAAGGTTCTATATAACAATTTTTTTGCAGCTTTTGTGACCTTTTCATACATTTTTTTGTTTTGCATTTCAAATTAATGAGAAAATATAGAAATCGTTCCCAGCAAGGCATTCTGTAGCTCAACAGGTAGGGCTGTTGCTAAGGCAGAGTGTTAGCACCACCAAGGTCAGGGGTTTGATTCCCGAGAGATACATAATGATAGAGGCTGGATGCTACTTGTACTTTCCCCTTGTTAAATAAAATAGACTGCTGTTCATCAATTCTACATATTGTACAGCTAAATCTCTTCATGTACTGTGCCTAGATATATAAAGTTATATATTAAAGATGTGGCATTTACAAATGCCTGTACTGCACCATAATCAGACATACAGCGTTAATAAGCATTGATATTGTCACACTTTTGAGTGCTATGCTGCTAACACCTTTGCACATTAGTCAAAGCAGAGAGATGAAGGTTCTGACTTCTGACCTGATTATTATTTATATCTTAATTATAATTTTTGCTCTTTTTTCTGCTTTTCTATTTCAATTCAAATCAAATCAATTTCATTTGTTTATGTAGCGCCATTAAAAATGGACATTGTCCCAAGGTACTTTATAGAGGCCTAACGCAATTGTGATTTAAAGTAATGCACTACAAAGCAGTTCTACCACTAGGAGGGCACTCAGAGAGCGCAGACCTCCGCTAAGGCCAATATGCCCCATCTCACAATGATAACGAAAGTGATACATTATTCCTGGATCAGGCCTGTTTATCCAGATCCTCTCCATATTTGAATAATGTCTTCCTTGGCCCATGCTACATCTCTCTACCAAGTTTCATGGAAATTGGCCAGTTAGTTTTGCTTACTCCTGCTGATAGATAAACAAACCGATAAACAGACAGACAAACAGACAGAAAAACAAACAGCAACAAGAACATAATCTCCTTGGCGGAGGTAACAATATACTATACAAATCACAGTCAAAACAAAGGTGGACATTTGACAGAAGTTGCTAACGGTGTTAAGTATTGTGCTATTTTACCCTGTACACTCCTATAGTTTGTGCACAACTTTGTTTCCACAGCAAGGGTCCATTTTGACTGGTGATACAGTGGTGAGACACAGTCCTATAATAACCTCCATGCTCCACAGCACATGAATGGGCCTTTCCGTCCCTCAAGTCATTGTCATTGTAGTGGTAATCTAAATGATGTCCCATCTGCTGTGGCAAGCTTGCAATATATCTCTGTTATGCTTTGGTGTAAAGAAGAACAACAGCACCCTATGTTTGGTGAATTCACACATTTTTTGTCATTAGTAATGGTGTAGGTCAAAATGAAGATTTTACCCCCACAAATGTTGTGTTTCTGTCAAAAATGTATGCACATATTAAATGGGTGTTGTTAATTGTTAAAAACATTGTTAAATATACAAAATACTAATCCTGATATTTAGATTGGCATCTTTGTGAAAGTTGTAATTTGTGGGTTCTCTTATCTTTCTCATGTTGAAGAATGAATAAGGGAATTTGGCCTCTGTGTGGCCTCATATTTATACCCCAGGGAAAAAGTAAGGATTACTGCTCTAAAGTTCCTACACACTGATAAATGAATGGGAAAAATGTTGCTTTTGTTTTTTGTTCATTTCTAGGGGTGCCAATAATCCTTAATGAGGAACTAATGTTAGCTAACTTAGCCAGTAACAACCTTCGACAGGACACTAACGTTAGTTTGTGTCCACATATCATGTTTTGTCTTTAAGACACTACATCACATGTCAGTTATGAACTTAAACATGTCTGACACTATGGGTTTGATTGGTAATCAACAAAAAGGCCATAAATGGTCACATAGCAAGTGACAGAGCTGCCAAGCTACTAGCATAATGCTAACCCATGTTGGATGTCAGCATTAGTTAGTTATTTTAGTCTGCGTATTAGCACAGCATATCGGGCAACTGCTACCTATCTAGAGGTGTTACAGATAGACGGGGTTCATTTTAACTGGGGATGAGTGACCACAAAAATGCAGTATTAGGTGGTTAACTGTGAGCAGAACACTTTACAGCATCGCATTTTAACTTACGTGGTGCGTCTGAGGTGTTGTGTGCCTTAACCTCAAAGGTGTTGTTGTTTGCTGGACATGTAGGCTACCCTACATGACATCACACGTGTTGAGGGGGTAGACAAGCTTGTTAAATGTACGGTGGTAAAAACAAGGTACTTAAAGCAGAAAGGAATGCTGTGTTCATTTCCGAGCATAATACAAGCTGAAAGTCTCAATAACACATCACTAATCAATACACAAAACAAAATCAGCTCAGTAGCAGGCCGGGCAGCCCTGCAGAACAACGTTTGTGAAAAGATGCCCGTCTGAAGCAAGGTTCTAGTAGTGTCATTAACAAACTGTTTTAATATCAATTCCATAAGCATACATCACCTTTTGCAGCACTTGCAACACACAATGACAGGCTACATCAGCAAAGTAACCAGCCTTCTTTTTAACATAGCTTACCTGTTATGCTAAGAGGACAGGCACCAGGTAGCCTCAACATGTAGAGCATTCTCGAGTAGGCCTAGATTGAATCGGCCACATTGTAAAAAATAATTTCTTTTAACAGTCCACATGATACCGAACATGTAAATGTTTTCATTTGTTGAATCAGTGTCACATCTGCTGTCAAATGTAAAAGTACTTTAGCATGCAAGTAGGGTTTTACGCTTCCTGGTTGTGTGTATCTTGTTCTATGTTTATGCTTTTTCTGTGATTAATATTAAAATGTATTCATGCTCCGCTCTATGTTCATGTCAGTGTGTATTTTCTGTCAGCGATGAAGAGTCTGTGTGTTATGTGTAATGCTCAAGTGTGTTTTCGTGTGTATCAGCATCCTTGTCCACCATTACCCTGTGTGTTATGTCTGTGTAATAAGATCCCTACCCGCTTGCCATTCTTATCAGTGTGCCAGTGTTTAATATATGGCAAAGATGCCAAAAGAAAAACCTGGCTCTTGCTACGCTGTGGCTCATCTCCAGAGTCACAGTCGGTCCGTAACAGAGGATTTCATACACTGTCTTTTCTCTTCCATTAAAATGGGTTAAAGTGTTCATTTGAAAGAGTGAACAAATGAACCATAACTCATTTATTTGAAAGACTTTTTTCTAAACAGTCAAACTTTGATTTTGACACGTATCGCTTGGGGGGAAATGAATGTCAATCACTTACAAAACAGCCAATTATACTCAATATAGGCTACACCATAAACCATCAGACTCATTCTCAAATATGTGGGTTTCTGTAGTTGCTCAGTGTAATTGGATAAATCTGCTACATCCAATAAAATGTCCTGATTTTTCAACAGTGAGACTATTTGTTTGAAGACGCAGTGACATTGACTGATGATTTCAGAGTAAGTCCTACTGACATTCTTTACACTTAAAGCATGGAGGATGGGTAGAATTTTTTAAAGACTTTTGTATTATTCACACATATCACGTATATCATATACACCATTTCAGTTTTATAATACACTTTCACACCTGAAACACTGACACAAAAAGAATGAACAAAATCTGTCGATGCATTTTAGAGACATTTTTGTTTAAAGCCTCAGCCCAATGTCATTGACTGTGACATTTTGCACCCTCTCTCAAAGGTAAAGCATAATGTATAAGCCGGTCTTCCTATACATTTTATTACTTAGCCTGTCAAAGACATGGTGCTTCATTACAAATAATAGTCCTAGTAACAGCATTGTTGTTAACTGAAGTGAATTATTATAACTGGATTGACTACTACTAAGATCTTAAACATTTAAAGCCGTAAACACTCCTTACTTGGTGATTATTCAAATAAAAGTCAGTTATCATCCAAATAAAGACTCGCCTTCACACACGACTGGTTCTGGGCAAGAGTACCCTACTATTATTTGTGTTTTTTGCAATCACAACATTCACATACACTTTCTACACAGGTATTTTGTGTTATTATCAAGACATTTTTCAGAGTTACATTACATTGCTTGAGAGTGAGTTGCATAATTAAAGATTAAGTAGAAATTCACTCACCTTCTTAAATTACACTTGCTGCTTTTTTCAAAGTACGGCTTGTTCATCATGCTGGTTCATAATCTATTCATAAATCGAAGGTCACTTTGTATTTTGAGAATCAGTGAAAGGCTTTAAATTCAAAGCCCACATTTCTCTTTGGATTCTATGGTCAATTCAGTTCTTATTACCATAATGTCATGACCTTCATCGGTGTCATGATGGTGTAATACATTATGTGTTCCCTCTGTGGACTGTCGATCAAGTTTTTTGAATATATGCCATCTCACTCAATGTAGAACTGAGGCTTTTGATGTGACACGTCTATGTAGATAAATATTTGTTTTGGTGTAGATGTTCAGGAGTGTGCCCCAAACCTTGATGTGTCTTGTCTTGGCCCTAGTGGAATGTGTTGGAATGGCCACTGGGGAGAAAAAGATGATGGGATTGGTTGGATGATGGTTTGAATGTTGGTTGGTAGGATATGAAACAGGGCTTATGCATCTTAACTTGCAGGATTATATAGATGGCTACAGAAAATCTTACAATCTAATGCCTTACAAGGATTTTTCTGCACGCTTTATTAGTATTATTATCCCACGCTTTATACAGACCTGCATTTAATCAATACACTGGTATTATATTTGTAATTATTATATTCATAGTATATAGTATTATTATTTATCAGGGCATGTTTACTCAGTAAGTACAAAAAAGATGCTCTGATCTAATGGAGAGCTCAGATGTCAGGTTGTTTGCATTTCATTTTGAATTGGCCTGGGCATCTCTCCCTCTTTCTTCCAATAAATGAACCACCCTTTCTGCATCTCCACCAGCCCACATCCAGTGCACCTGAGCCCTACCTACAAGCAGACTGTCTCTCATAAGGACTGCAGAGAAACGTACGTCAGAAGGGAAGTGGTTACGCAGGGCCTAGATGATTTTCCACAAACCTCATCCTTAAAGCAGCACCGTAGCATTGTGACTTCCTTCATGCAGAGGTCAGAGTCTGATTAAATTATCATCAGCGGTACAATGTTATGCCCATGCGGCCAAGTCCTCTCCCGCCCAGTATCTCTCTGATGCTGACATGCGCTGAGATGTGTGTCTCAAACGTAATAGACTGCACTGAAGATTTCATCTTGAGTGGCTCACGTTTGGAAGAAAACATACATGGCATTGAGTAAATGGATGAGGTTACATACTTGAAGAGTGTTTCTGCTGCACTCGGGATATTACTACATGACTATATTCACTCGTAGCACCTTTCTTGATTGAAAATGGTTGCTGAGTGGATGCAAGTGTCAACAGTGAGAGGAACGTTAAAGTAAAAAAAAGAAATAAAAAATCAGGGATCTTAACATTGAAAATAAATGTCATGAAAAATATCAAGGGGATTCATACCACTAACTTTTGTGCTGCAATTCACAGATGATGTTGTGCTATGCCATCTATAATCTATTATATGTTTGCACCATCTATGCTTGTCAGAATGTTAAGTACAACTACTTGAAAAATACATTCATTTGCATTAGTGTAGAATATCCACTCATGGATTCCATGGCCTTGGTGCTGTGGAAGCCTTTTTTCAATTTCACTTGAAGTACAGGTGCAAGAGTCTCCTGGGTTTGTCAGTGCCTTTCTATTTTTCTCTTCCACGAATCGTAGTATAAATATGATGTAAACGTGATGAAAGTAACATGTGTTAATTCTGGCTCTCTGTAGATATTTGCAAATTATGGCCAAGCTTGTATACCGAGTAAACAAGCATGCTACAATAAATTCTGGGATTGTAAACAGCACTAAATGATCTACAGAATTAATATGAAGGAGAACCTTTACATGAAATACACTCTGTAATACTCAAAAAAAATTAACCGCTAATGAAATTTACATAGAACCATCAAAAATAATTTATCGGTTATAATTCTATGATAAAAGGACATAACAGCCAGATGTTGGCAGATAGACAGGGGGTAAAATACCCTACGTTTTGACCCAAAGATGTACTGTATGTCCGACATTGTTGTATTCGGAGAACACAGGAGTGTTACTTTTGTCCCAGCTCTCCCCTACCCCGTGATAATCTCACGTCAGATATAATGTTCAACATGGGAGACTAGAAAGTTCTGATTTTAGCACTTGTACACTTAAAGGGCCTAAGATGCTTATTTCTGATTTCTGTTCCATAATGCAAAGCACATTTAGCACACGGTAGCTGTATTCCTTGAGCCATTGTTTTCACTACCAGTAGACACCGACGCTAGCATTGCATATGTGCTGTACCTGAAACAGTTGAAAGGGCCCTTTCGCTGCATGAGTCACATGGGAGACAGGGAGAGAGACATGCTATAGTATGACTTTTACTGATCAATTTGGAGCTAACAGTAAGACTTACGGGTCTCGAAAACTATGGAACTCAAACAGAGACAGAAACAGAGAAAAAATAAATCTTCATTGAATAAAATTAAAAAAAATTAACTGAAAAACAGAACATAGGCATTGAAACCAGTGTTAATTTTGGCAGCTATTTTAGATTTAGTCTTAGTCTTAAGACGAAAATGCATATTAGTTTTAGTCACTTTTAGTCATTTTTATCCTGCTTAGTTTTAGTCTAGTTTTCGTCGACGAAAACTCAGAACATTTTAGTCTAGTTTTAGTCGACGAAGTCTCATTACATTTTAGTCTAGTTTTAGTCACATTAAACTAAAAGTTAAGTCCATCTTATAATCACATTAAACTCCTTTCCATCCCTTCTCAGGCCCGGGGACCCCTTGTGTTGTGTCTACAACTGCATAATAGTCAAGCTTGCAGTACTTAAACTGTGGATGCAATTAGTCTCTAAGATACAGATCTCCTAGTATATGCCTACAGCTGAATTCCAATGAATTCAATGTAAATAATAATTTTAAGGCAATACTTAATTAACAGTATTATCATTAAAATATAAGAGAATATCAAGTCTAGATTTTGAAGATTCAAATGATCTGATAACACAATACAACTACTATGCCTACCTGGCCTTAGTTAAATCAACCACATATCCTCCATATGAATTGCTGTGCAATCTGATAACCAACATACAGTATTTAGCTAGACGGATAGTTTGAGAGTTGAAAGTAGTGCCAATGATAATAACAATTGCATAAATAGACAAGGATATGTAAACCAATCACATATTCATTTATTTTTTCTTGATTGATGTCATGCGTGGCCTGTCCTATAGTCCATTCTGCAATGTGTTTACTACACTTGACAGAAAATAAAACACAATGCACCGCAATAACCGGAGAGAAACCTTGTGGCTTCAAAATAGGTGGGAAGAACACAACAACAGGCACCTGAAAGCGCACAAGACAACCCTGCCATTTATGCCAAGGTAAGCATAGCTAAGTTATACTAGCTATCGATAACTAGCTAGTATAACTTAGCTATGCTACCTCATAGTTAGCCAACGTTAGCTAGCTAAAAGTTTTGGAACTCATTTGCCCAGCCAAACGGGAGGTTTCAATCGAAAATGACTAGCTAGTTATCCAAGCTGACACAACCTATACACTCGACTGCCCCTTTGAAGTTAACTTAACGTTGGCTAATATATTCGAATAACTAGTTAACATTAGCTAATTATCATTGACAGTTACTAGCTAATTTACCTTGGCATAAATGGCAGGGTTGTCTTGTGCGCTTTCAGGTGCCTCTTGTTGTGTTCTTCCCACCTATTTTGAAGCCACAAGGTTTCTCTCCGGTTATTGCGGTGCATTGTGCTTTCTTTTCTGTCAAGTTATAATTAAAGACTGTCCAGATATCTATTCTTATTTGTCTTCCAGTACCGAGTGCTTGAACTTCAGCCATCATAACGTTCAGCCATTAGGGCGTCACTTGCATGTCTGGCCATCTCAGAGAGTTGAGGAGGGATAGATACAGGACCGGGCAACATTCAACCAATGATGTGCATACAAGTTTAGAAAAAAAAAACAATTGTGACTTAGTCAACCACCAACATTTCGTCTCGTCTCGTCTCGTCAACGTAAGTTAAAATAGATTTAGTCATAGTTTTTATTTATAAAGATCCGTTTTCGTCACGTCTTAGTCTCGTCTTAGTCAGGGGAAAAAGGTCGTTAACGAATATTTTTCGTCATAGTTTTCGTCAACGAAATTAACACTGATTGAAACACTAATTGAAATTAGCTTTGGGCACTGAAAAGATGTTCTGATGGTTTTTTGTTTATTATGATGTTTTTCTTTGTTTCTTCATGTCAGCCTTTTTCAGTGTGTTTTTTTACGTCTTTTTTCGACTTCAGTACTTTTCAATGTCCACTTACTGTCTCTGTTTTGGCATGGAAGGGGAGGAGTTTGATGGGAGGGACAAGCAATACATGTCTGCATAGATCCTCAGGGCAACGCACCACACCTGATGAGAAACAACCAATCCTAGCTAAACTGGACACTTTAAGGATGGATTAGTGCACATACATTATGTACACTTGGTGAAAGATTACCTTTATTTTATGCTGAAATCCCTTTACTCTTCTATCTAGTGTTAGCTAACATTAGCTTGTTACAGACTAGCTAATGTTCAATGTCAAAACTAGACATTATTTTGCAATAGTTCAAAGCATATCAATGACAGAAACAGCGTTTCAATGCACTTGAAATTTACAATGGTTAGATCGGTATAACTATACCATTAAAGCAACATTATGAAAATATAGAAAACATAGAAACATAGAAACATTTTGCACACTGCTGACATTGAGTAGTGCAAATGGCACAGTTTGTGCAAAACGGTTGCAGGGAGCAGATGACAGTTTTCATTAGTAAAGCATAAAGATGACACCTCCCTATTTCTGTACAGTTTTCAAATCGTAGCAATGCTCTTACCCAAGCATTAGTGTCTTAATCACATAGACATTTAGAATAACAATTGCTTGTAACATTTGAAATATATTTCTTTTAACAGCCTCCAAATGCTAAACATTTCTTTTAAGTTCATGTGACCCCTTTATCATTCACTGTATTCATTCTGTGAGGCTGATTTGAGCTTTGACACTGAATGAACTGCCCTTGAGTCTTTTGCCTTTGACCTTGCGATTTACTGTGGCTCACAAAGAGCCGAGGCCACTGCAGTGTAGGAGTGGGAGAATTCCGTGGCACTGTTTTGGAGATATTACTTTGCACTCATTGTTTTTGTCTCTCAAATGCTTACCACATGCTAATAAAGATTCCCACATGGCGTTATCACTGTCTGGACAAAAAGGGTCTCTCACTTTGCAAATACCAAGCTCCACTGGACCATGTAACATGCTGGACTTGTTGTTTGTTGCAACCTTATAGTCCATCTGTTGGAGAGAATTCCTACAACTGCAACCAATCCATAGGTTTATGTGTTACAGTAAGTGCTTTGTTTGCAAAGAAATGGGTCTTTGTGGGTATCAAACACAGATTCTCAAGGTAGTGCCCATTACTCCCTTTCTTTTTCTCTATGTTTCACACAAACACAAACACACACACACACACACACACACACACACACACACACACACACACACACACACACACACACAGACACACACACAGACACAGACACACACATATCCAGACAGTTCCAGTTGAAGTTAATGGATACATCTCAATTACAGTGTGTTCCAGCAAAGTGGATGCAAAACTCTGGGGAATTATTAAACCGGAGAAGGGGGATCAATTCCTGTCTAGCGCTGTACCATCAGCCTTGGGTGTACAGAACTCAAGTACACAAGGCTGATGGTCATGTTTTGTTTACGCTGGCTCTTGTCACCTCTGCTTTGTTTTTTTCCTGATACCAGACTAATTACCTAGAGGGACAAACAGGACAAACACAGCCGCAGCCCCCAGTCCTCCTATAAATATGTCCAAATATGTAATTTACAGGGTCCACACACCGGGCAAAAACACTTCAACATGTTCCAGTTTATGTGATGCACATTGCCATGGCAACACCATTTGACAGATCCGTTGTCATAGGAAAAAAACTGTTCAATATCCGCTGGTTTTAGAGGGATAGTCTTTGATCAGTGCACAAGGCCAGTGTTGAAGATGTTTAAAATGGGACCTTGGGACAATGTTTCGACAACAAAAGCCCAGAGAAATCTATTTTCTCAACGGTAGTGTGTTTGACAAAGAGCAGGCATTTTTAAAGATCTTCCTTTGGTTTGTGTCTCCATCTGATCTCTAGTGCACTTCAAACATGATCTTATTATCTTGGTAGCACATTTGCATTGAAGTAGACATCATGACATACGGGGTCAGTCATGCTTAAATCCATGATAAATGCCCAGACATGAAAACTAAAGCTTCAAAGGGATACAGCTACACTGTAAGGTAGGACTGGCATGTACATCCCTCTCGACCCAAGGCTGTAATTTTCCAAAGTGTTCCGTTTGAATATCCTTGACAAAACAAGTTGACTTGTTTGATTATTGATCTGGATAAAAAATGGGCATTAAAGACCCAGAAAATGAACTGGCTTCCCAATCAATTATCTTTTCAGCGGTAAACTATGAAGGAATTGCCAGTTGGAGCTTAATGCCTTTTGTGACTTGATGAGATTTTGTCTGCGCGCCAACTGAAATCGATATAGTCAGGGCAGAATGAACCTCTCTGTTGCTATGAGTGAGCTGAATATCTGTTATGAACCAGAGCACTTGTCTGAAGATAGGCATAAATTGGACAGCGTAGCATCTTATGTGCAAATGGATGGATAGACCATTATGCAGTGTAAAGGGGAAACTAATATCTTCTCTATGTAAGGCTCAGTGGTACTTACAAGGGAGTCATAATTGAATTCACTGCTAGATGGTGTTGGTATCAATCAATGATGTTTGATTAGTGAATATACATACTCCTTTTATGGGTGAGTATATAAATCAAAGTGTATATTTGTTAAGTGCCTTCTCACTGTCAAAATATCTCATTAGCTCTAGGTGTTTCCAGGGGCTGCACAAGGGTAATGTTTTAGGCTTTAGGTTACAGAATAGCTATTGAAACAACTCCTGCTAAAATAATGAAGGGACTCCCAAGCCAGATGCCTGACAAAAATGATGAACTGTATATTCTACCAGGGCATCGGTTCACATGCATGGTTGTCTTTACAACCTTAGTAGCCTAGTGCCTAATGTCAGAAAAATTGTGGAGTTAAGGTTTTATCAGTTGTTTCTTTTCTTTTCTTTTAGCCAGGATGCATTTCAGGAGCCAGAGGTTTGTGTTGAAGAGCTATCCTTTAAAACTGTAAAAAAAAAAAAAAAAACATAACATGCCTCATTTAGCCACATTACAGCATGATCTAATAGATCATCATAGACTTCTTTCAGCAGGTGTTGTATCTTGGTAAACATTTAAGCTATTTTAAAGGGGCTATATTGCTTTAATTATACTCCTTTGGGAGGCCATTCCATTAGCTAGGGTTCTTACCTTATCAACAGCAGCTCTCACAGCCACTGGTATTTCAAGAGGTTTGGAATTTTGCCACCCTCTAGAAAAGACTATCTGGCTGACGGCCCTTCATCTATAATTATTTCTCTGTGCTCTGTACTTTCTCTCATGCTACTATGTTAAGTTGCAATTAGCACTTTGTACTGTGTTTGTGTCCTCCTACACCATCCCTGGTAGTCTTGTGCTAACACTCACAGTGCTAACTCTCAGTATTGCATTTTTTTAAACTTTTGGAACATATCCCCATCCCTACGACCAGGTTAGGGATTGGCATAGGGTTAACATGCAGACTTTGCAGTGTATAGCTCACTGAAGTAAACATGCCCATTATATTTTGTTGTCAGCCCCACCTTTCATTACTTACAAGGGGATGAAGAAGCCAAGGATAAGAACCACACTTCAGGGTCCATGCCATTTTCATGATGAGTCATGTGGACTTTTTTTTGGCTCAGACTCTCTGCCTAAGTTAGGTTTTGAAGAAGTAATCTCCCAGGCCCATGCCCAACTCCACACTGACTCTGCCTTATTGATCTGATGTGTAACAGCCTCTAGTTCTACATTACTTTCTCATATTCCAGAGCTGGGGGGAAAAAAAACCTGTCTGCATCTGGGAGTGATGCTGCAAGGATACATTTTGGCTCTTTATTCCTCCCTTCCAGACTTATGTAAACACACAAGACACAGATACATGTTTATTACTGAAATAAATGGGGGAATAAGCTCCATGCATGTGCTATTTACTTTTTAAACATGTCTTGTTTTTCCCAGACTAAAATGCCATTGATATTCAAAGGCACATCACTGCGCACACATGCAGTATATCAGTCAGTGTATCCCTTGTTTTTCTCCCTCCTGCTCATGTAAACACAGAGAAACAGAGTGATGTTTACCATTGCTGCTGCATCAACAACTTTGAAACTCATTACTCCCATGAATTCCGTCTCATTTTTAGATGTCTGAGTGCTCTCGGTGAGATTCTTCTCCGTAAGGCTGTGATCCTAGGGCCTCTGCGCTAGTTCCATCTGTCTCTGATGCTAACGCGCCCTGAAAACCTGTCAGTGTCAGTGACAGCTGACCTGCTAATTAGCCCAAAAGTCTCACTTTTCAATTTGTCAATGGAAGTCAAATATGCCCACTGTGCAGCGCTAGGGACTAAATCATCAGTGAGATTTCGTAACATTCGGTGCACACCAAAGTCATACATGGAAAAGAAATCTTATTAGGCCAACTTGTTCACTATTTATATTCACAGGATACAGATCAGTGTGGAAAATTGGGGAGAACAGTACAAGTCAAAGGCACTTTGCTATGCCTTTAATGTCATAGAATGGGCACTCTGTGACAAACCCTGAAGCAATCATCAGGAGAGCAAAAACGGTACAAAATGTGTGTGTGTGTGTGTCTGTGTGTGTCTGTGTGTGTGTGTGTGTCTCTCTCTGTGTGTGTGTGTGTGTGTGTGTGTGTGTGTGTGTGTGTGTGTGTGTGTGTGTGTGTGTAATGTGACTGTAGAAACATAACCTAACCGCATACATAGTGAGAACACTGAGGACATGTAGATGTACCTGCCTTCTGAGATCACATCAATTAGATGACATCAATTCTGCCTAGCAGTGGGTTACCACATGATTAGTTGCTTTCCATCAAAACATATTGGGAAGCATTTGCAAGCAATGTCGTCCCAACATCTGTTCTAACATGAAATGATTTGTTCAATGAAATTTTCATGCGCACGATCAGTCTCTCTTGTGATGCCCGCTTCAGGCAATGACGGCAGGATGCTTTGTTGTTAGCATGCGTACACCAATTGCTCAGATTTTTAGATAATTAGAAATCTCCGGTTACACGTCTGAAGATGCATGTAATGAAACCGTTGTACTTTCAGCAGGCAAGTCTTTTTTTCTGGTGACAACTGTGGATGTCAGAGAAGGTTTGGAAATATAATTGGCCGGTGTCGGCTCATTACTGCGTTATTGATATCTTCCAGCTTGGATATCAATCCACCGGGCCAAAGAGAGGCCCTAAATCTGACAATGTGCAAGATCCAGAATGTTCTGTCTGTATCCGTAGTAAATTGTGAGGCATCCAAAGCCATGTATGTTACTTAAGAGATCAGGCAGCAGTTGAAAGATGAAAGTAAAGTAAGAGATGTTCCATGGATTTGAGCAAACAATCAGAGCATTCTGTGCATAGCCTGATAATAGAGGGAGGATTGGGTGCAGATTAGATAGAAGAGGCTGGTGAACTGCCCAATTTGTACATAGCCTTGACTGACAGAACATATCTATACATATGATAATTTCTCTGCCACTGGGTGTCATGGTTAGGGGATAGAGAATAGGCAATTTTCTAGAGGTATGCTAGCAGACAAACTGTCTTCATCAATCTCTTCAATGCTTCGTGGAATAAAACAAATGAGCTGAGACTAAAACTTCACATAACACTGAATAAAGAGTTCAGCAAAAGGAAGCCGAAATATGAGTATGTGTTCTCAACAACACCCTTTCAGTGCAAGGCCCAATACCAATGACCTACAAGGCAGTTACAGTTCACCTTTTATTGACAATAGAACATGGCAATATGCTGTCCTTATGATGGGAGATGCTGTTATTATAGATACTGTTATTATGTTGGATGCTATGATGTTAGGGTGTTATGGCTTTAAAGTTTAGGAGGTTAAATGCTATAAGATTAATGTTATTATGAAGTTATAATACTGTATGGTTGACTGCTACAATGTAACTGTATGATGCATCAATTTTTGAGGCCACAGTCATTGGGCTATGAGGTAATAAACGCACTAGGTTGGAGTTATAATACTGAGGTGATAAGCCTACATGGGTACTGGTTTATGGCTTTTAACCCATGGGGTAAGTGTTAGAGTGACCCTATAGTAATACAGTGGAATGTTCTGACCATATTTCTAAATGCGTCTAATTCTAGAACCTACCATTTGACCAGGGAGAGAGAGAGAGAGAGAGAGAGAGTGGTTCAACAACAAACAAAAGCTTTCAAAAGGCCATTGGTTGTGCCACTATAGAAATTTGGTGAATGTTCTCTACTCTTGTTCATGTTTTTTTTAGTTTGGGCGTGCTTGCTGACCAAACATTTTTTAGGGGCAAAATGGCCCTTTGGGCAGCAGCTCAGCTTTGCGTTTGTTCTTTGTTTAGCCATCTTCATTGTGCCTCTCTGACTCCCGTAGTCGACTAAAAAGCCCAGCATGCTCCACCTAAGGATAACGGCTCATTAGCTGTCGCCCAGGCTTTTTGCCCAGGGGCGGGGCACCTGTCTTACGTCTCTTAAGCCCTCCCTCCCACACCCTGAGCCCGGCTTGAAAAGAGAGAGAGAGATGTTAACTAAACTTAAGCATCGCTTACCGGCCGTTTCTCCCACACCCCAGCTTTATACTGGGGGGTTAAAGAGCGCGGTGGGGTTCATTGATTGCCTTTGAAATGATCCTCTTCCTATTTTTCCATACGTGACTGCTTACTTATGAGCTGTTTATTCCTTTATGATAATCCTTTTGAAGATCTTGCTGAGAGAGAGAGAGAGAGAGAGAGAGAGAGACTCAAAGCATTTGAAGAGGCAGGGTTCTGAATATTAAACACAATTTGTTTCAACATCATCACAGTAAATTTTGCATGAGACGTATTGAAGTAGGTAAGAACATATGAGGATTATCTGATAGTTTATCATGTGTGCTGTGCATGTAAAATCATACATCCGAATTCACATGGTGTATGTTATTTTAATTTATTACACCATGTAGATACATGAAGCTCTTCCCATACAATATTTCATTCACATACAGCCGTCAAGGGCATGAAAGCATGCTGAGGGTTGCTCTGCTTCCACAGAGAGAGAGAGAGAGGTGCATTACTCACTGTATCTTGTTAAACAACAGAAGTATGCAGAGGATTCATTAGGACAAGTTGTATAACAGATGTTGAATATAAAAGAGAATTTTTGATTGAATTCCTATCCCCCTCATGCATTCTGAGAGCCTGTATAAAAACCACTGGCAGGGCAGCCGCCCATCAATTACCTTCCATTTCCATGGCTACGTGCTTGTATATTATTATATAACTGTGCTGCTCTGTTTCGTTTTTAATACACCAAAATAAAGTTCTCATTTATGCAGCTCTCCGGCTCCTGTGCTGAGTTAATCATTTCTCTGTTTTTGTTTGAATAGCTCTGAGCCGCTGCTGTGAAAAGACTCTCTCTCTCTCCTTTCCTCTTTCTATCTCCCTCCCTCCCTCTTTCTCTTTCCCTCTGCTTCTTTTTCATCTATCAGGATTTTCATTTGAAAGATTTCACTACAGAACAATTCTCCACCAAGTCAGACGAGTTGGGTGCATGACGTTGTCCCCGTGTCCGGCGAGAGAGGGCCGCGCTCTCTGTTTTTCCAAATCCTCTCTCCGCTGATGGCTGGGAATTGATAACACAGAGGGCAAGGCTCACAGACATAAAGGGCTTTAATTTGATTGTTTAATATCAACAGCGAGTCGGGCCACAGGGGGCTGGGGGGGTGTCTCGTTTGGCAGATTATACGATTATGAGATGTTTGAGCACAACAGCTTCGCTCCGCTCATCGGAAGCTATCGCTGGATTATGTATGTCTCCACTCAATTAGGACCCGTCAGAGGCTAAATCAAAAGGAAATGCCGCGAATTGACATCAGCCCCGATTTATTCACTGTTCAATATCGTATATTATCCTGGCTGATGCGTATTGATTGGGAGTGAGGTGTGCGGCCCGCGAGGAACAGCTCCGACGAGCCCCACGCCGGGGCGGATTCTCTGAGAGATGGGCGTTTGAGCGTTATGTCAGGTTCTGCCCAGGCAGCCTCTAGAGGCCAGTCTGTAGTTCACAGGTGCAGTAGCTGCCTGGACCCTGCAGGCATTATTCAGAAAAATATATGGAGGGTCATTGTTACAGTGCGAGAATCAATATGCTTACATGTGTGTAGTGGTACTGCCGAGTAGAACCTGCTGAGTAGTTGTTAAGGGATTGGGCTATGTTTTATGATGTTAAGTTTTTAGTTCTTCATGACTCAATGTATGTATTATTAAAAATGTACGTGTATATGTACTGTATGTATGCTTCTTATTTGTTTCCGTACAGATGTTGTTGATTCAACTCTCATATTTAGATTTGTTTAGATTTAGATATTTGCGTTGTGCGCTCCCAGAATGCAGAATGTTGTAGTCTCCCAGAGTGGCCCTAATCTGGCTCTGCTTCAGTCCAAAGATGGCTGCCAACAGGGTTGTCTTTACCACCATTATGTGCTCTGTTAGTGGTGAAGGGTTATTACAGCTGTACACGTTTCCTGTGTTTTGAGACACTGCTGACACAGTAGGTGGTGATTAGATGGTTCTTGTTACTTACCTTGTTTTGTTAAAGATTTAACTTCTATTTTTAGCTGTTTGACAAAATGTCCTCTCCATCCCCCCTCTATCTACTTCTTGTCTGTGACAACTCTCAGTGATATCTATTTAGCCCACCATGGTGTATTTGCATAGAGGTGGAATTAAGCCCAAAGACAAAGAGATTTTATAAACAGTTTTATCTTTGATATAGAGCTGTAAGCGAGGTATGGTAGTTAGTTATAAGTTCTAAACACTCCAGATGGAGGCTCAGATTTGAAGAATAGCCTTCGAGTCTGTCTTTACCTAAAAGGTTCACATAAATGTATGTTGAGCTGTTTGACGCAGGCCCATCAAGGTGGACTAAGAAATCAGTTGCCAGGGCTCTGTAACAATCTGGATGCTGTTTGAAGTTTTATTTGACAAACTGCACTTTCTCATAACATTCAATATGGGACACATTTGGGGCCCTATAAAATGCACTGTATATAAAATAATTCATGTGCTCGGAGATCATTAAAAGTAATCGATTTGGCCTGTTTGAAAAAGAAAGGCTTTAGAGATCTAGCCCTTGTCAATCTAAACTGTGCTGCATTTGCTCCCCTGCACATGCTTTTAATGAAACTCTGGTCTGATTGTTGCCAAATGGTGGAAATGGCGCCGGAGTGAACGTAAGTGAAAAACGTAACATTTTGACTCTATAACTAAGGCTTGTCAGTTATGGTTAAATGTGTGACAACAACACACAGGCCCAACAAACAGGCCAGAACTGACTCCCCACAGCCCTGCCCTCTTGTGCTTAATCTCTGCATCTTAAATAAAGCAGAAATCATTGAGTTGTGATCTCAAAAGAACTGCTTCTGAATTTCATCCCCCCCTTAATCCCTCCTTTCCAAAAAAAAAAAGCCCAAAGAAAATCACCACGGCTCCACTCTTTCGCCTCCTTTTCTTAGCTGTCTCTTTTGAAAATCGTTTGTCATTTGTTGTGCGATTAGCGCTTTAAAAAAACAAACAGTCGAATGTGCATTAAAGGGAAATAAGGAGCCTGTGAGTGACCTGGTTAGTGGTCAGAGGGAAACAGGGCTAGAGAGAGAGAGAGAGAGAGAGAGAGAGAGAGAGAGAGAGAGAGAGAGAGAGAGAGACCCATCAGGCCGCAGACAATGGGCCCCATTGCTGCTGATGCAGCTTGACATGTGAATGACATGGTGAATGGTTGCCATGGGAACAAATGTGTAGAATTTATGCATGCGTTTTTTTTTTCTCTCTCCCTCTCCCTCCCCCTCTCCCCCTCCGTCTCCCCCCACCCCTTTCTCTGTGCAATGGGGAGATTTGACTAATGATGTGGTGTCTAAACATTGTGCTGAACAGTGTTGCGCAGAGGGGGACCCTTTAGTAGGATCTACTGGACATTATACTCTTGGCCAACACTAATGCATCAGAGCAGTGCAGTTAACGCCTCCGTATATGAGATTCAGGAGATTCAGCAGGTTAGGGAGATGTTGGGAGGGGGAGATATGAGATTGTGTGGCCCCAACAATACATTACAGGTCAACACAGGTCCATACACAGAGTGGGATCACTTGCTGAAATTAATTGCTGTGCAAGCAAACACAAAGCAAGGAATGTTTTGGCTATTTTTGAGACGTGATTTAGACATCCCACAGAATAGTCTGGGTCTTTTTTTATCTCTGTTTTGAGATATAATAAAGGTTAGACAGGATACAGATGATCCATAGTCCGTAGTGGTGCATTTGAGCTTGTTAGACCCAGATTTTAGCATATACACCTTCACATTGAGATAGTCTCTGTATTTGAATACATGAATATTGCGCTGTGGGTTATTCATTCTCAGCAAAACTCAGAATCTCACCACCATGCAGCCGCTACTGACTGAGAGCTGAACCAGCCCCAGGGCAGATTATGTGCTGTGTCGTCCCCCCACAAAACCTGACGAGGGGGTAGAAACTACACTCCAAGAATCTCTCTCTCTCTCTCTCTCTCTCTCTCTTTCTCTCTTTCTCTCTCTCTCTCTTTGCATGTGTGTGTGTGTGTGTGTGCATTCACACATTTGCATGTTAAGACAACAATAGATCTGTCAGCTCTGCATACATTTTCTCTCTCTTTCTCTCACTCTCTCAGTCCAATTTCTCTTTTTCTTTCTTGCATGATAGACAGCAATTTTCCTATGCTTGATTACACTATTCAAGATCATTGTCAACTGTTATTGAGACTGCAGGAAAAAAACAAGATGTATTATCTAAAAATAAAATATGTTAAGATGTTTCCAGACTTGCATCTAAGGGCTATATCATTGGGAATTGAGTGAGTGATGGCATTTTTGTGTTTCACCAGTATGCCAATTTAGTATGCAGATATTTGAACCATTTTTCAAGACTTGGAAATGTTTACTCATGATTTAACCTAAGAGAATATGTGTACTATCTTAACAAATACTGTTTGTGTCACTATGTCAGAAGATCTTGTACTATTTGATCAATTTTACATTTTCATCGTAACTGAACCATTAGTCTTGTTAAAGCTGCTTGATTGTTTGTATAATATGTTTCTCCTAGTCAACATGGGACATTTGTCCCCTCTTTCATCTGCTGCTGTGTATTGATTTTAAACTCTGTTGTGAACAGGGTGTTGTATTATTATTATCATATTCTACAGCTATGACTATTGTTTACTTTAACACATGCAGTGAAATGGAGACAGAAAGAGAGAGACATGGGGAGAGGGAGAGAGAGAGAGAGGAGAGAGAGAGAGAGAGAGAGAGAGGGGAGAGAGAGGGGAGAGAGAGAGAGAGAGAGGAGAGGAGAGAGAGAGAGAGAGCACGCCATTGAATGTCCCAAGCCATTAGAACAAGGGATATTTCTGGTTGACTGAACAATTCATTCTCAACATGTCACATTGAATTTCTTCCATTATAAAACACTGCTGCCTTCTCCACTCTTAAGGCAGATTGCCTGCACCTATTTCACTCAGTGAAATATTGCCTCTCTCTACAATATCTTTTTTTTTATCTTAAAGTTACAAGGACTTTCAAAAGCTAAATCAGGTTGTTTGTGGGATTTCATGCTTCTTTGCTTCCTCAAGGGATTGTAAAAAAACGTTAATGTCAAATGTGTCCTTGATTTGCATAAATACAAATGATTGTTGATTAAGATCTAGTGGACAAACATAACAGATACTATGTGACGTTATTTCTTTCAACATTTCCTTTCAGTGCATTCCCCAACACATTCATAGTTACAGGTTGTAGTACACAGGAAAGCTTATCCATCTGCCACCAATACATGCTATTTGTGGGGCTTTGTAGCTGGTCAGTACCCCCCCCCCCTAAAAACAGCTTTTCTCCTGACACACAGTGTAAAGAGGTGGATTGGGTCTCCTCCATCACCCAGTGGTATGATCTCCTCTCTCTCGTCCCCAGTGATGTCTGGTGGTTGGCTCCACCACTTCACAGAGCCCCATGCTAGGAGCTCTAGCCCAGGATCCAACCGAAGCTTCAGACAGTTCTGACAGCCTCGGCTGCACAGATTGATGTTGCCCAGATAGACACGGCAGAAAGAATGGCAATTATGTCAGGCTGGGAGAAACATGTGTCTGTGTGCGACTATAGAAAGCTCCCTCTCTGTGTTGTTATCACTCCCAATAACCTAAACTGGGCATGGGAGTAAATTGAGCATCTGCAGAAACGGAGAGAGTGAGAGAGAGAGCACAAGAGAGAGAGAGAGAGAGACAGAGAGAGCGAAAGAGTGGAAGAGAGTATGTGAGTGAAATATCTTTTTACGTTGGCTTTGTTTTCCTCCTCACCCCTTTCCCCTTTCTTTTCCCCTCTGCTGAACCTTACACTATCACTGAAATAACTTGAAGCCTTTTTTTCCCAGAGTGAGAAAAGGGGGGGGATTAAGAATGAACAGTAGGACAGGGTGGAAGCATGACTGTGCTTGATTGAGTTTTACAGTTATACACCGAGCAGAAAAAAACGTTTGCATTTGGACACCATTTGCTAACGTTCGAGAATAGCAACATACAAATACGTAGTTACACGCCAACCACAAAATGGGACTGTTGAGAAAATAAGAGACTTGAGACTCGCTTGTAGGATTATTTTTGTGCAGAGAAATAGTAACTGGGACAGAGGAAAGATGATTTATGTTTCATGTGGTCGGAGCCCTTTTTTTTTTCTTCCTTTGAGGTGCAAGTACGCACACTATTGTGGCTTTTCTGTCAGCTTTGAGCCATATGTGAGCTGTATGGCAGATGCATATTAAAAAAAAACAGAGGGGTAGCAATTATCGCAGATCCAGATTGCATGGCTCCAATAGTGGATTTAGGAATCTGGCTTGTGTCAGACTTAATATTCTCATCATCCACTTGGGCCAACAATAGCAGTGCAACCAAGGAAGGTAATTGACTGACATGACCACTTTTTCAATGTCAGCGGTTAAGACAACACAGGACCCAAACTTGGTAAACAATAGGGGAACAAGATAATAAAAGAGTTAGGATCTGGTCGTGGGCAGAGCTGAGTATATCTATGCCTGTGTGTGCACTAGAGGAAATGGCCGTTGAAAGGGAGGGCCTGGCAGGATCTTGGCCTTATGCCAGGCGCTCCTCTGTGTCCTTTCTCTCTGAGTTGGCCACCTTCCTTGGGCCCTCTGTCTCTCTCTCCCTCTCTCTCTCTCTCTCTCTCTCTCTCTCTCTCTCTCTCGCTCTCTCTCTCTCTGAGCTGAACATGACACACAAGCAGTTGCGGCAGCTCCACTGCCACATTCACACAAGAAAAAAAAAACCTATGTAATGCTGACGTTAGTGACGTTATAATAATGACGCATAAGATAACAAGCAAGCTGATTCATGATACATCAGAGCTTTACAGCTCATTACATTCCTTCAACAAAACCGGTAGAACAAGCTCAAGGTTCCGTCTCCATTGAAGGCCAACCTATGAGCACAGCACAATGAATAAATCTATATCTACACCCTACATTATCTGGTTAAGTGATTACAGTGTACAATGTGTTTCCAGAGTGATATGACTTTCAATGTTTGTGGATCTTTCTTCTTTCACCCCTGCCCACTGTTTATTCACTGGCCTGTCAGAAGGGGCGCATGAAACTAGCCCTCAGCTGTCTTCTCTATCAGAGTGGGTAATGGGAAAAGCTGACATAAATGATGGCCGACCAGATTAGAGAAGTAATTAAATACACTCTACAAATCAAAGCTCAGCAACGTGTCAGTCAAGGTAGGGCACATCTCACTTAATTTATAACTCTAAGAAATTACTATTTCTCCCGCCTGAACCCATCCATATCAGTAAAGGACACATTTACATTCTAGTGAATATGAGGTAACATTCGGTTTTACTGTCATGTTGACATTTGATTCAAAAGACAACGACCAAGGGTCTGAAACCATTTTCAGACCCTAGTAAATGTGTTTGAACCTCCTGCAGTCATAAAGACCTTTCAAGATGTCATTGCAGATAGTGTTAAGGTAAAGTAGATATGGCGATGGGGACAATAGATTACACTATTGAGTAAGGTAAGGTACGTTTGGTAACACTTTATTTGGATAGCCAATTTTAGATATTTAAAAAATTGTCAGCAAATAATATATGAACACCTAGCAACCCACCTTAATTTTCAACCATAACCAAAACCATAGCCTGACTCTTAATTTAGCCCTACCTTTAATCTCAAAACTCAAATCCTCATGTCTTATCCTGCTACTAATCCTGATGCTACTACACTGCATTTTCACCATTATTGAAAACATAAGATTGTTAGCACGCCTTACTGTCAAAAGATCATTTTAGTCAAGATTTAGCCTGTAGATATGGCCATAATATTAAATTGTGGGTTGCATCAAGTCAAGATGATCCTTAAAAAAGCATCTTCTTTTATGACATTTAATTCACACGGGTTAACGAGAAAACCAAACCAGGATTGCTCTCCTCAACTGTAGATAATCAACGTTAAGTAAACATGTAGCCATTTCCCTGTATTTATGACACATTTAAGCAGCAGGCCTGACCTCCTATTTCCTGTTTCCCCTGCTGTTTATGCTCTCTTCCATTTTACAGTCACCCCTGTCACATGTTCCATTTCCCATGTTATCAGATAATATTTCCATGACGCTGAGGGATCTGGACTACTGTGGTTACTCCAAATGCAAGAGCCACTGTAACAGCATATAGGTCTAAGAAAAATGGATACTTTTGGTAGTCTATATCGGAAAAGCGCAAGTGATGTCTCCCCCCCCCCAAAAAAGCCCAATAACCCAATAACAGGAACGCACCAGCAAGGTTGTGTTACCGATGAGGAAGGTCTGTAAGCCAGAACAGCAGCAGAATGGTGTGCTGTCTCTCTCTGCTCTCAGCACTGGACTGAATGTGTGTACGGAGGAGCTGCATTAATATGCATGAGCCTCCACCAAAGCCAGCACATAAACATCCGAATATGGCTACTGACAGCCATTAGAGAGTGGCCTCATTGAATCAAACAGAATAATCTGTCTTTGATGCCACAGGGTTATCAGCGTTACCATCACTACTGCCATACTGTCATTAGTGGGCATGGACATCGCTGGGCTTTTCCTACGGGCCTGGGCAAACTTTCTCAGTTCACTGAATCATTTTTCTTTCTGCATGCACAAATCATGCCCTGTGTATGAAATGAAGAGCGTCACCCCAGCAACCTTCATGTGCCGAGTGCTTAGCTAGTTATTTCAAGCGGGACAAAGCCGTTCAGTTTGTATTTCATCTGGATTAGAAAAGGACTCTCTCTCTCTTTCTTTTTCTCTCTTTCTCTTTCTCTCACTCTCTCAGGTGTCACTATGTGTAACTCTATATAGTTTGGGGATTTGTAGCAATGTCGTACATGCCTTTCAGCCCAAAGCATAACAGAAATGTAGATGTCTGATTTGGTACAAAGAAACATACATCCTTACATAAGCGTCACTGCTGCGCACAAAGGGTTAAAATGCAGTATGTGCACGAGAAGAGGGTTATAGTGTGATGCATAAGTAATGAATGTCAGCACTGTGGCACGAGCAGGAGTGACAGACAGGCTCAAATTAAAGTGTGAGTTGGGAACGATACAGCTGTGGTTGAGCAAAATCTCATTCAAAGTGTTGATGAGAAATCTACTGCCAAAGAAATGCATATTGTGACAATGTAATTGATTGCAAATAGAAACTCAGAATGATCTATTATGACAGACTATAAAAGGAATTGCAAATTTGTGCTAGGAAATTGGCTATTGTTTGTTATTTTGCTTCCTTTAGTACCATAACCACTGTATTGTTGTACTGTGGTGCGTGTCTGACATTGTTCCTTACATTAGCACAGCATCACCACAAACTTAATGTAAAACTATGACTGTAATGCAAAACAGATTAACACAGATTCAGAGCATATTAAAAATATGATCACTCATCAGCTAATTGTGCTGAGATATTAGAGGATTTTATGGATTCAGTTAATTCATTTGCTGAATCTGAGCTTTGATGTCTGACAAGCATGCCCACACAAAAGTTCAAAGACAATTATGTGTGACATGTTGTTTGGCAAATGTTGTTAATATCCATGAATGTTATGCCTACCTTAGAGCCTGCATAAGCTCATGTTAAATGAATAATTGATAAAGCCTTTGCTCTGTCCTCCATGGTAAACAACTGACATAACTGGGGGAGACATTTTATTCACCAGAGTTCATCAACACACCATCAAGAAGCTTTTTTTTTTGTAAATACAGTCTCTGTCATCACAAACCAGAGACTGCAATAATTAGGTCAGTAAATATACCGAAATGTATCTGATCATCTTTTTCATGTTGATTGTAGCCTACAACCTTTCCCCTCTGGCACATCCAACACAATCTCAGCCAGTGCTTTTACTTTGCGCACATAAACTACATAGCAGAGGACATCTTGAAAAATGAAATTATAAGGTGGTGGAACACACTGAAGCATGTAATGTAATTACTTCCCAAGTTTCACAGAATGTCAATCACCGCCATATCGCTGCATCGTTTAATGGGATATTGAAATATCCTTATCCAGAAAGATGCAATGACGGCTCCCGCTAATTAGTATGAATTATGAGGACTGAGATGACTAATGCTGTAGAGGACAGGTTTTAATTGAGAATAATAAAATGGAGTATCCAGTGAATTCATCGGGGCAGTGCAAAGATTTTTCATAGACTCGTTGACATTTTTGAAAGGTGATTCGTGATTAGAACACTCATGCCATTCGGTCACTGAAAGACCTCCACTTTGTCATAGATGTGCTACTATACAGTTGAGCTAGTAGAGTTAATGGTATGTCTATGTTTACATTTTAACTCATTTGTATGGCAGCTGATGTGCAAACCGAAAGGCAACTTTGCTTATGTAAAATCTTCAGGAAGTAAACTGGCTCTCGCTAGCATAAAAACAAGCATTTTGGAGGAAGTCTGAAATGAGCACTATTGAAGCAAATAAACACTGAATTTGAGTGCAAATATTCACAAAGAGCTTTGCCTCCTCAGTGAAATCTCCAGCATAAACGTTTACCCGAAAATTGAAGGCTGTGCAGATGTTATGATTCAGCAGTGAAGATTCTGGCCAATTATGCACAGTATCAAGCCACTGCAGTGTAACAGATGCTGTGTGTGTGTGTGTGTGAGAGAGAGAGAGTGAGGAAAAGAAAGAGATAGAGAGAGAGAGAGAGAGCAGAGGAGGAGGAGAGGAGGGTTATGGCTTTAATCTTTAATCTTGCTCATCATTACTGAGTAGTGTAATAGAGGCAATGGGCCCCGCGGGCACAGCATAAATGCAAACACAGAAGACTAGAGCCTCCAAATATCCTGCAGGAAAAGGCCTGGCAGATACTCTGAGTACCAGATATATGTGCGTACACACACACACACACACACACACACACACACACACACACACACACACACACACACACACACACACACACACACACACACACACACACACACACGCACACACACACACACTCAGGTTTGCTTTTCAAAAACACATAATCAGCTTGGGGAAATGTTCATGGTAGAGGAAAGCAGTGAGGATACTTACCCCAGATGATGAGGTCTGAATCATGAGCCCCCTGTCTCTGTCATGTGCGGTTAGTTACTGATTCTTATCTCTCTCTTATTGCAGCGAACCAGATATTATTGCAGAGCTAAAAAATACCAAAAGATTGAAATGTACATTTGAACGCGCATAGACACATTCGTCATTTTTTTCTGGGTTACAGATTAAACCAGTGTAGAGGAAAATAGCCTGCTGGGGCTCTCTCCTGCACAGAGCGAGTGGTAACACCTATAAATTAGTGGCTTTTAAATGACTCTGTCTAGGTCTGTGTCTCGGAGGAGTTTGAGCTTTCTCTTCTACATTCAAGTTCAATGTTACTGGCTGAGTCAGGATTCTCATTAGTTTGCTTGGGATGCAACATTCTGCACTACTTAGTAGGGACACTGTCTGAAAACTGTAGATCACATCAGAAATATATATATGATTGTATATTGGGTTGCTGTTTATGAAAGCATTTTCTCAGGTGAGGATAAACAATGTTAGTGCACTAAATAGTTCAGTAAAGACCAATAGTTCAGGAAAGTCTATGAAAATATGTTCTTTATTATTGACAGGTTTATAGCAGAACTTGATGAGTGAAATATCTTTGGTCTACAATATATTCTTTCTTCTGATACTGTGTGTACAGTAAAGCGTACACCAAATCTTGTTCCAATGGTTCATTTAGGCCATTTCATTCAGGAACCCATTGCCCAACACTTGCGGTTCATTAGCAATCAACTAATGACTCTCATAATCGCCATGTAAAACAGTTTTCTGGCCACATATATTCTTTAACTGACAAGTGGTTGGTTACATGTGTTTATTGCGCTGTATGTTCCTTCAGTCCATTTGTGGTCAAAGGATATAAAGCACAGTATCTTAGCTTATGGGATACATTGCATAGGATCCTAACAATAGGCCCTAAATACCCCTGATGGATCCACATTGCACGCAATTAATATTATAGCTATATAAATGCTTCAGCAATAACATGATGAGCTCTGCCACTAAGGAAAATCATCTCCTTAATTTGAATAGAGCATAAATAAATATTATTAGGTTAATTAATTATTTTGCATTTATTATTTTCTTATACCTCCACGTAATTACTCTATGCGGATATAATTGAATTTGAACCGGAGCCAGTAGAGGATAATTTGTTTTCAGGTTACCAAATGGTGACAATGTTGCTTGGCTGAGAGGAAATGACACATGGTAGCTAGACGTAATTCATCTGGCTGCCACACTGACACCAAACCAACAAAAGGAAATTAATTCAGCTCCCCAGCCACACTGGCAAACAACATTAAACACAGAAATGAATAACAACAGCGAATCAAAGACCAACACAGGGGCTGAGGTAGTTGATATCCAGACATATCAAATACAACAACTCCAACCAGGTGAATATGATATACGGAGCAGCATATTTCTGACAAAATTATGCATGATGTTCTTTTTGCATATCCTATTTAATGTGTGAGCAAGGGGAAAAGTGTGGAGGGAGAGAGGGAAAAAGCAGGATAGAACAGAGAGAGAGAATGCAGCGAAAGAGAGAAAATGCAGAGAGAGAGAGAGAAAGGGAGAGATAATGCAGAGAGAGAGAGAGAGAGAAAAGGGGAGAGATAATGCAGAGAGAAAGAAAGAGAGAGAGAGAATGCAGAGAGAGAGAGAAAGGGAGAGATAATGCAGAGTGAGAGAGAGACAGAAAGGGAGCGATAATGCAGAGAAAGAGAGAGAGAATGCAGAAAGAGTGAGAGAATGCAGAGAGAGAAAGAATGCAGAGAGAAAGGGAGAAAGAATGCAGAATGCAGTGAGAGAGGGAGAAGGAGAAAGGGAGAGAGAAAGAGAGAGAATGTGTTTGCTTTTTATCATGCAACCACATGTGTACACATGCCTTTGGTTAGTGTGACAAAATGTATTTGTTGGCTGGGTTTTTTTGTCGCAATTCATGCCATATGGAATCTCTAACCATGTATGGGTGCACACATCACAAAGAAAGCAGTGGCGCGTTGGAGCAAGCACAGAAATGAGGATTATCGCTTATCTTACAGCATGGCAACTGTGGTCTGGCTGGAATGTGAGTGCATTTTATACCTCTTTGATTCACTCTTTGGGGAGTATAGCACATGCAAAATGCATTCAGCGCTTATATCCACGTAATTCAATAGCACCATTTGCTTCCCACTCACCCCGGCCTGCTTCAATGCCGTCGCGCTGCTGAGACACAGAGAAACAGAAACACACATCTAGTGTACATATGTCCCGCTTTATCCCCCCGCACAACATTCCACCGTTCATTTCAACTGTTACAATAAGCAGTGGATTGGCTTTTAGATGCTGATGCCTCTATACATAAAAACCATGTTACATGAGCTCTTATAAAACATCATATGTTATACATTAGCTGGTGTTTGACCTTATTCAGCAACGTCTTGCTGAGGCTAGAGATCTCCACCCAGACATAAGTATTTCATATCTTCCTGCAGTATGTTTCACAAACACAGTAAATGCATATACTGTACACACAACATGGTGGAAATGGAAAATGTATTACCTTTCCACTAAACACACACACATACACACATTTACTTTAAAGTCGACAAACATTTTAAAGAATATACTTAACCTTCTGGTCAGAGGGCACTCCACTAGGCAGGAGTTGAAATGTGTGTCTTTGTATCAAGGACAGCGTAATCTGATCAAAGCATTACGTTAACCCCAGGTTGTAGGTTAGAAAGGGACATCTGTTTTCCAGGCAACAGGCAAACTGTAGTACCATTTTTGGCACTGATGAAACATGATGTTTTCTTTTCATGGCTTGGTGTCCATACTAACGGTGTACCTGTTTTGACCTGTTTCTCTAGGTCACTATAGTCAAATGTGAAACTGACAACAATGGGTCATTTTTCCCAGTGTTCATTATGTATATACCAGTATAAAATAAAACACAGAGAAGCCTGAGTATGTGTAGACCATCCCCATTCATTTATCTGGCCCTAGAGTCTTAAGGTTTCTGTACCTCCTGCCAGTGGAATTTAATGAAATGTGTAGCTGGACAGATCAGTCGGTGAGTAAAACAACAATAGTCAGAATACAGTTAATGATCCCAGGGGCTGCACAAAGTCATAAACTGTAAAGACATCCTTTTACTTTTTAATTCCTCTGCCCCCTGTGGTCATTCTACGGAAGGCCAGCATGCTGTTTCAATAGGGAGAACTGTTTGGCTTGGCTTGCCGAACACATGCGGCTTTGAGCTCTTTTTTTCCTGTGGCAACTCTACTCACTGCATATGTAGTTTTATGTAAAATTTTGCTCAGACATGTTTTCTGTAGTGTAAAAAGAAAATGTCAAGCTTTGTGCAGGTAGTGTCTTGAACACACAATGTTTCTTCTTTGTAGTATAAAACTATGTGGCTCCGGCTTGTTCAGTTTTCTTTATCTTTTGAGATCCACGTAAAGGTGTTTTATGTTTATCATTTACTGTACAAGGGTTGTATTTCTACTGAATTCAGGTCTTGCCACTGTACATAGTCTCATGAATAAATGAGTGTATTAATAACTTAATGTCACTGTTTCATGGATGTCTATGCTTCAGTACATGTAGAGAGGTGTTTCCTATACTGTTACTAGTCCTCTTAAAAGTGAACTTGACCAAATAACCAAAAATTAAAATGAACTTGGCAGTACAGTAACCTCTGACTGACTAAAAGCACAAATAAAAGCCTAACCTCCTAACCTCTGAACTGAGTGCAGCTAAAAGAAAGGGCAAGTTAAACCCCAGGGAAAGCCAGTGTACAAGTTTTCAATCTGGTTTTAAAAGTGCCCAAGCAGGGAGCATGTAACATAAAAGGGAAAACTATTCCATAATTTGGGACCAATGACAGTAAAAGCTCGAAAACCTTTGATTTAAAAATAGACCAATGTAAAAACCAGTAAAAGTTTATCGGAGGAGCTTCAAGTCCTTGATGGAGTGCAAAGGGTCAGGAGATTGGAAATATAAGATGGAGCTAGTCCATTCACAGTCTTAAAAACAAACAATAAAATCAACCCTGGACCTCACTGGTAGCCAATGTAGTTCTGCTAAAACTGGTGTAATGTGGTCAGACTTCTTGGTCTTAGTTAAAAGTATAGCTGCTGCGTTTTGGACCACTTTTAACTTATGAAGTGATGCTTGGCTTACCTCTGAGTATAGTGCACTGCAATAGTCCAGTCTGGAAGATATAAAAGCATTTACTACCTTCTCACAATCTTTTTGGAACAGGAAATGTCTCACTTTAGCAATTATTCTCATCTTGTAAAATGAAGTACTAACAACCGAACGTATCTGCCAAATTGTGTGTCAAATCTGTCAAATTTTTAATCTGAGTAAAAAAAACACCCCAAGGTTATTTACTACAGACTTTTGGTATGTATGAGTGGACCAAGCACACGACTAATCTCAGGAGACCAAAGATAATAACCTCTGTCTTATTTCCTTTAAGCTTCAGGAAGCTATTACCCATCCAGAGTTTAATGTCTTACAAGGCAGTCAAAAAGAGGTTGTCAATTGTCTTATAAATATAATATATTTGTAGTAATGTATTGTATATTTGTAAAAAAAATAGTAGTAATATATTTGTAGTAAGTAATAATAATTTACAACGTTCAGTTGTACTATGCAAACATGTTTTGTAGTACCAATTCATATGTTGTGTATTCAGAAAGAGGAAGTTCCCCATTTACATGTAAATTCCACCTGCAGTACTGTGTCTGAGTCTGGTGAAGCCAACCATTTGATTACTTGTGCATCAGTACATGCAGTATCTTGGATGTTGTAATAGTACTTATACTACTTAGATATGTGATTACTCACCTTAAGCAGGTTTCGGTATGAAATAAAACAGTGACCCATTTCTATTGCTGGTTACTTTCTTGGTGCGATAATGTGATTTTGTTTTGTTTTGTTTTTTTGTTTACGGTGTAGGCAGTTTTTACTATAGGGACAAATTTGGTTTAAAAGATTGTGATGCATTTTGTTATTACATGCCAGTCCAGTTAAAACGGTAGAGGGTGTCAAAGTCTGAAACCTCTGTATCACAGCACACTAGTGTTACATGAAGTGTCACAGTTGTGTATCTCCCAGAACGGGGAGTGGCGAGCGGTGCCCGGGGAGTGGTCCTAGTTCTCCGCATGTTTCCCTTGTTCATTATGCTTACAAACTGAGCGCGTCAAGAAGTGGTACGGAGCTGATTGTGAAGGTTACCTTAAGTCAGTTCAGTGCACAACTCCATTTGAAAGCTACGAAAAGGCAAAAACCTAGCGGGACAACCGTATTCCGCACCGTCGGACCTCTATAAAGGGAATGCTTTTAAATGAAACTGGTGTAACCGCAGGACAAACTTCTCCAAGTAGCCATCAAACTTTAAAGCACAAGATACGCATGGACCTGACCGGGCAGAAGACACTGCTATCACTATGGGAGTAGTCTGAATGAGTGTGCGTTACAGCGAAAAGTGGTTATTTTGTCGTTCGTAATAGTCACCGTGTATTTTTCCATTTTGTTTTGTGGCACACCAACGGGCAGGACTGTGGAGTCTCTTTTGCCGGTCGCGTGGCTTCTTTGTGTACAGCTGCTGTCTCTACGTGCATGCTGAAACACCGTGGCCTGGAACAGAAGTCCCAATCCTCGAGGAAAAGGTCTAACATCACACAACTGGTTTTAGGCTTTTAAATCAGGAGCGCCAATTAACACCAGTGAAAGAGGATTACCTAAACTTCACACTTCGTTCCTTTCCCTTTCCCCAAGCTATCCCGCACCGTCCCGACTACAGCTTGCTCGCGTCTCTCCATTGCTTACAGCGCGTGGATTGTAAAAAGAGAAAACAAATTGAGCTCAGTTCATTGTACAGCTGCGCTCTACACCGAAACATCATGGATGTACGCTTTTACCCGGCTGCCGGAGGGAATTCTATTCCTGGAGATCCACAGAGCCTGGATTTTTCCCACTGCTTGGGATACTACAACTATAATAAGGTGAGATTGTAGCTATATTTTTCAGTTTGCACTGTGCACTGTGAGTATTTGGGCACTCGCACAACGCATCTGTTCTGGAGTGAAGTTGTGTTGTATTCTGTACGACAATCCGACGTGCTCATGGATGCTGGGCTTGATAAGGCTTGATATTTGACATGCTGGCCACTTCGGTTTCATCCTTGTGTATTGCTGTAGTGTACAACAATTCCGTTGTAGAGTACGTAAACGTCCGATGACCTCGATGCTCTGCTTGTAGACCATCTTTCGGCCATAGAAACTTCTTTGGCACTTCATTATGGCATTGTTACAGTGTAAGACTTAACGCTAGGTCAGAGAGACTTCATTAGGGTAGGTGGAAGTGCAAGAATTAGCCTATGATGTCACTTGGGGTATTATAACATGCTCAAATGCATTGTAGCAAATGGACTGTAATTAGGGAGATATACAAGTGGTTTGAAAAATTAGATCGGGAGTAGCCTATGTTGTATCAAAGTAAAATATCTAAGCCAAATTCGAATCAAGTTCGGAATGGTGAAGGGGCGCATTTGAAACTTACGCCGTGATGGTTATATTTTGCGATGCACGGCCATTAGATACACCTTACAGATCAAAAAGGTCCCCTCAACTGAGAGCGGGTTTAGGTTGTGTTTGAAATCGATAGTTTGAAAAGACCCCAAAACAAAGACCTGTCGATAGGAGAGCTCATATTACAAGACAGGGTCACAATTCTAAGGGATGTGTCAGCTAAATAAGTATGTTATTCGTGATTAGTCATCAGTTATAAACAACTCATAATACATAACAAAAAGCATGTCGTCAGTGGATATTCGGCCAGTGCAGGTCCTCACTAAAGTTGAAAGATTAACAATATGTAGTAACTTCGCTCGAGCTGTTCCATACTTTTGTATTCCCATGCACTCGTCGGCAGCGCCACAAGCCATTTTCAATGTGAAATTGTAACACACCATAAATAAGAGTGCGTTCGAGTAGCCTATGCGGGCTATTGCCTATTTATACTGATGTAGAACCTACTCTGTAGACATGTAGGTTAGCATTTTAGGATGTCAAACTATATTAAAAAGTCGTTGTTATCAGTGGCATACAAATGGCTATCAGTATTACTACCCAGAAATAGAGGTGTAGTTTATCATTATGTCATTATGTTTTTTTACGATTCTTTGTTAACAAATACATCCATTTGTATTAGTCATATCTCTCACGAATCTGTAAAGGTTATTCAGCAATGTGCTAATGTGAAAGTTATAATGGATTTGTTAAGCTTGCATAATGAGGCCTTGTGTGAAGCTTTTGTGAGTCGTAAGTAAGTTATTTTTTTTCCCCAGTATCTTAATGTGAACCATGTTTAATTTCATGTTGGCATGCATATGCATGCAAGACTGTATTAACTTGTCATAACCTATATTAAAATAGTCATTCATTAATATGTGCTGATGAGTTTATAATATACCATATATTCCTGATCTCATGTTAAGTATTCATTCATTGTGTCATACTTTCATTTTACCATGTGATCTGGTAATCTGGCGATCTTGAGATCTGGTAATCTGGTGATCTGTGTCCACAGTGTGTCTTGGGAGAAATGTAAAAGTACTATAGATTTCAGGGTATGTGTTGAGTTAGCACATATACATGGTGTGATCTCTGTGTGTGTGTGTTTGGGGGGGGGGCAGCAATCATAACAGCTGAAACTGATCAAAAGGTCTTGTTGAGTCATCACATCATCAGCATACCTTCCAGAGACCACTACATTATTAACCCAAACTGTCTAATCAATCTTACTGTCTCAAAAGGGATTCAGGGATTTGAAATGGATGAAGACAGGGAGGTAGTCAAACCAAAGCAATTAGCCACTCACATTATATGGACAGTTAGCATTGTCTATGTGTTGTTTTTTCTTTTCCATGCAAAATGCAGTTCATCTTTTGACATATATCTGTCAATACTTGTTTGCTACTGGGATGTCAACAGTTGCATTGCATCATTTTCAAAGGGTTGTAATCCGATTGACAGCAAAATGAAAGTACCTGGACCTGTTTTTCAAAATATTTGAGATTTTGTAACAAATGCAAAGTCACAAGGAGTAATTCAAACTTAATGAGGTTCTACATCCAAGGATAACAAACTGCCAATAAAAGTATGTGGACGCAAGTCCAAAACTACCTTATTTGGTATATTGTAATGGATTTAGTCATTGAATACATGATAGTTTTTAATAACCTCTAAGCAATCCATTAATTCTGATACATGAAAGGTAGCTATAATTCAGGTTAGAAAGGTCTGTCCTTCTAGATTATTCTCTTAACAGGCCATAACACAAAGAGCAATGTTCACCATTCCCACAGAAAAACCCTCTCGTTCAGTGATTACTTTGGTGTTTTTTTAAATTGGGTGCAGTCTTACATTCTACCAGAACTCAATTTATCTGGGTAATGGCTGTGGTTTTTACTGGCGCTTTGGTTTATACAGAGAACATGTGGTTGTAGTCAGTGAAATTTACAAGAGAATAGCTTCACTTCTGAGATACTTAAAGGAATACTTGCCCATATTATCCTGGACATACCATGGGCTTATTTTGTGTGACTTCATTGTGATGAAATAATGTACACTTTACATAACTTTTTTTGAAAATGTAGTATGTGGACCTACAATACGACACTTATATATTTTCCTAAAACAGTTCAGATAATTAGCAGTGAAAGGTTTAGAAAGACATTTCTTGCCGCACTAAACGGCCCTTTCACATGAGCTTTCCTTAACAGGGACATATATTTTCTTCAGTTTGAGATACTCTTAAGTGCTGCACTGCTGAATCAGTCAAGGCTGGATTCAATAAAGACAGTTGTCCAGGAGCCATTAAAACCTCCAATAGTGCACCAAGAGCACTTGGTTGTATCTTTAGTTAGTGAACTGCTGTACACTCTACTCACTTATGAAGATGCTTTGTATGTTCACAAACACTCAATATTTTGAGAACTCATTTTTACTTCTAGTTCGGTTTCAGTCAGAAGGCTCAGTATGAGCCAAATTAGCAGGTGGAAAGCCATCTCTGTTGTTTTTCTCTCTCTCTCGAATGATCACTGTCATTTAGTTACACAAGCATAGATGATTCTCTTTGTGGAGTTTTCTCCATGACAACCTCTTTGGACTTTGTGTCAGGAAGTGTGTACCACGTAGGATTTATCATAACAGATGGTGCCTGTAAAAATATGACAAATTGCCTCTGAAATTCTGCACAGTGCATGCACTAATTTTCTCTGCTGTCTCAGGATTAGAGCATACCAAATAAATAAAGGAGGGAAAAATGATCTAAAAAACACGTACTTGATGTCAACATGGAGCTGTACCAACTGTTATAGTAAAACAATCCAGCCCCCTCCATTGTTGGAAGATTTGTGGATAGTGTAACATGCGAGGATGGAGCAAGCAGCTGTGGTTATCAAGGGATGTCAGAGGGCCCCCCTGTAAACGCTGCCCTGGCACAGACAAAAGCTTGATTGTGAAGACTTTGGTTGGCATTGTTTCACGCCTCAGCATGGAAAACAAAGCTAAAAGGAACTACGGAGGAGACATCAGATATGTTAAATTACAGCCTCTTCCACTGTACCCCCCCCCCCCCCCCCCCCAGGCAACCTCACAGTATCCCCACTTCCAAATCCCCAATTCCCTTCTTTCACCTACCCCCCGTTCGTTGTTCTGAGCCTACTTGGTCTTCTCATTCCTTTGTGAGATGAGGATTGAAAGGGTTAAAGTCCTCTCCAAACACTGAGCTACACGTGCAATGCCGACAGTGTACACAGCTGGTGCCATTTCATCACACACATTCTAAACATATCCAAACACAACTTTAAATGGAGGTACCTTGAGAAGCTGCTTACTTAGTTTTTTTCAAGGCTTGATTGATGTAACCAAACCTCCTTGCAGAAGCTTTTTTTCCCACTGTGGACATGAATACCTGTTTTGTATGCTCTGAACCATTTGAATCACCCCTTGTAAGTGGACTGTTTTATCATATTTATTAAATGTGCTTTCTCGATGGGAAAAAAGTGAACTCCTTACACCCTTTTCTGTTATTACAACCTCTCAACCATTTTAGGTTAGACTTTGAGTCAAACTGAACTTACAAAACCCAGATGTGTGTAGGTCGTCTCACCAAACATGTATTTTCACATTCATTAGTGTTTTTTCCCTCCTTTTTATTTGACCACACCCCTTAGCTTATTTTAACCCCTGTGAAGGAAGCGCTTCCTTGACAACCCTTGAACAACAGTGATGTTGCCATGGGAGCGGTGCTTGGACACCTGAGTGATAATGTATATTTGCCTTTGTAAAGGCACAGCGATATTGGTGGCAAAGGAACAATAGGATACTTACAGAACTGAAATGACATTTTAGGCTTTCATAAACAACAAGAGAGGACACCAGATGCAGAGGCTGATTAATCATGAAATGGGTTCCTATTTTTGGGCCGACAGCACTTGTTGTTTGAAAGCCGGGCTATTGTATAATGTTTTTCAGCCTTCATTTCATCAGCGCTATCGTGTTCCATAAAGATGAACAGATATAGAAATTGTTGACATCAAGACTTGTGGCCGTGACACCCGCAGTGGAGTCTGTTTTCACTGGATCTGCTGTACACACAGTCCACTAAGCTGACCTTCATATCAAATCACACTCTGATAAACGGAGGCATGATACTGTTTCAGCCCACCACATCTGTGCAAAAGCACTGAAATAAAATCCAATAAGTTGCTTCTGTTGTTGTTCGTATTGATCCATTTTTTTTGTCTTCTAGATCAACTTGTGTTCTAATGTGATTGTAGCCCTCAGGACAAAGGACTCACTCTTCTCTGAAACAGCTGAAGCCAAGCAGGCTTATTTTACTGACAGGCCATGAGAGATGTAATGCTGAACAAATTGGTAGATGATACTCGGTTCCCCTGTGGTTGTAAATGACCAAGGCCATTTTGCATGCAGTTGAATTAATAAATCTAACAACAAACCATCCCAGAGGGTAGCTACCTATGTGTATGTATGTCCGAATGACAGATTTAGAACATTACCTGTAAAGAGTGTTGAAAATACCAGGGCTTCTAAATATAGTCACACACATATAAATGCCCTAACCTAAAAAAAATCTTGTTTCCACTCCACTGTTGGGAAGCGGTGAGATAACCCCTCTGTGTAATCTCGATAATGTGGATCAGGAATGTTGCTGCTGAATATGTAAATCTTTGGCTGACACAGCCCATTAGCCTGATCAGATCTCATAAAGAGCATGTTTAATCTCATGGCAGGCCATAAATTGACTAGGCGTCTTTTTCCTCAAACAACATCCCAGAAGCCTTTGCTTAAAGAGAATTTGGAGATGTGAGACGCATGTTTTGATATACTCTGGAACCTTCTGACAGGCCTCCTACAGTACAGTGCATGGTGCCAACACGTGTGACTGCAGTTTAGATAAGGGGACTGTAGCACTGAAGAAATGTTGTCAGGCTCGGTGTCGTATTGCAGCCATTTATCATGACACACCATCAGTTCTTCAGTCCACTATTTATTATACCACTCTAACACATCGTTGTGTGTTAGAGACAAGAGCACGGAAGACAAGAAACATTCATCTGGAACAGCTGAAATAGTCACCAATCTCTCTTTGAGAACATGTCAAACTAAAATAAAATGACTTTTCTATACACATGGAGCAGTTCAGCACATGAACTACAGATATAATGATCAGGAAAATTATTTCAGGGTAGTATTGCACTCTCCAGCTCTCATTTGATACCATATTTGTTGATGTATACATTTGTCTCCATTCCCTAAGCACATTTGACACCCAAGGTATTCCATCGATTGATGTAGAAAAACACTTTAACCCAGCCATAGCAACGATTTGCCAAACTACTGACCTGTTTTACAAAAATGTATTAAATTCTAATTGGATTCTCTCTCTCTCTCATAAGTGACCTTTATATTTCTTCAGTTTAAAATATGGTTACACCTGGTATAGCAATCACATCACTACCTGCTTCAAGACCTGCACATATTTCTAAACACATGTTGAGTTAATTGAACTGTATAACAAAATAGTTAACTCTAAATGGTTAGTCATGCCCTTACTGCAATGATCTTTTGGCAATTCTGTTACACTGGGCTCTGCTTTCATTAAAGTCTTAATGGCCTGAGAAAGTAGAATTTTATTGTTCTCAACAGGAAGTAACCTGAGATTTAAGAGCTTTCGTTAAGACAAAGCCATGATAATGGAAACCCTTCCTAGCCCCCGGGTTACAGACCCAAATTTGCCCCAATACTCACTCAACACACGGGGGAAAGATTTTCCTTTTGAAGCCCAAGAGCCAAATGTTGTCTTGTCGTTATTGGCATAGGCTTTTTTTTCACCTCAGTTATATTTATGACTCATACTATCTACATTAACAGCTTTTTCCTTTCCCAGGCATTGCTCACTGTTTTGGTATTCATTTGTGAATGGGCACACCACTGACCTGAGTTCTCATTATTGAGCAGCGTTTAGTAGGGAAATACTGAGGTCTCTGATATTACATGGCGGATGAAAGAGAATCATACTGTGGTGATTATTTCATTAGTTCTTTGTTAGGCAGGCTGTAACCGAGGCACACATTCCCATAATGCTTTGTGCCACCAGGTTGTCCTTTAGGGAGTGACAATGGCAGCAGGTGTGCAAATATTCATAAGGCTCACTGAGCAAAGAGCCCTGATAATGGGGGTAAATATAAGGCTTATTTGAATGTTCAAATAGAGGGCATATTGAAATGAACCACCAGCTACACCATACTGTTCCTCAATAACAGTGCTACTTTATGTTTAAAACGCTGCGCTGTTGGTGGACCAGGAGCAGAAAAAAATGCTCATAATTTAAAGGGACTTGGCCATTAGCAAACAGCTCCTGTTTCATGTTTATTATCCTTCGTCCAGCCCATCACAGAGATTTGCCTATCTGAAAGGTGGTCCATTTCAGCTGGAGTCAATGTTATGGAAATTGGGCAACCATGTGTGTTTGCCATTGGTTTGAAAGGTCACAGACTAAAGATATTATAGATCTGCCCCTGTCCGCCAAAAGATCATAATATTCTCTATGGCAACAGCGTAGTGCTAGTTCAAAAATCTGCTAAGCCTGTCCCACTAAAGTATTAACATCATGGCATTCAAAGTCATCTTCGCCCAATAAATAAAGTTTAATAGTTTTCACAAAAGCTAATATAAATGGGAAAAGCACCATCACAGTCTGCCAGATTTTAATTGGATATTTTATAGAAGTGCATTAGGCTGATAAGACTGAAGCCCTTTGTTTTCCCCAGGATTGTAATTCGACATAATTTATGTTAAATTAAGTGGTAGATCTTTCTCAGTGAGGCAGCTGCACTACTGGTCTCCCCTCCTCAGCGTGCGGCTATAATACTGTGTCATTAGGAGACTTGATCTTTACTCCACATTATACAAAGACTTATTCTGTTTACAATATGCTTTTCCTGTCGCTGTCTATTCATTTGAACCACAAATGCTGATCTATCTGACAGTCCTGCAGTTTGATCTTTTTGAAAAGTAAACAGTGATGCTGTTGTTCACTTTAAGCCTTGCTTGCCCCCAAGTGCTAGTCATAGTGGGATGAAATTCTTTAAACCAACTGTAGCTATGGGCCACTTAAGTAAATAAATGGAAAGTAAATAAATAAGTAAATAAATGGAAGGCTGTGATATTAAAGAAGAGGAACTGGATGACCAAAGCATTTCCTCATGGGTACGGCAACCTTAAAATGGAAAGTACCCTACATATAGCATTGGATGACATTTTCCATTAGTTCCATGGAAAGTGGAACTGTGTTCAGAGTATACATTTTCAGCCAACTGCCAGTAATTTTGATTTGATAGCATATTGTTTTGGGGTACATTTATAGATTATTTTCATTAGTGCGCAAAAATACAGACAGACATTCAAAAGGCATAAAATCAGAGTAAAAGAGAGGAAAAAAGTGAAAAAAACTCTTGTCTCTCAGCCTCTAGACATATGGTTTCTGTCATACAGGGCTCGGCTCTGATATTTATTTCATACGCATATTAAAACCGTGGAGTGGTTGCTTTGTAGACAGTTTCCAAAAATTGTCCAGTGATTGCTTCATTGCTGATGTGATTTTTACTGGCCTCAAAAGTATCTTTAACAAAAAAAAAAAAAAAAAGTGAGAGCGCCCTTTCCCTCTGGATGTAATTGAATGTTAAGTTTAGGATGTTCTAATAAAGGTCCCATTAGAGCCACATTGCAGCTGGTTTCCATCTGCTCCCCCCAATGCCGTATTGATGTTGAAGGAGGAGACTCAGAAAGTCACCCTGTATTTGGCTCCATTCCCCTTTTGTCCTCTCTTTATTTGAAGCCATTCAGGTGGGCTTTAGAGGTGCCCGCCCCCACCGATTGTTTGCTAAAATGAAAAGCAATAAGAGCAGGCGACGTGGTGATTTGTAGGTGTTGTGTGGCAGTCCATTTTACCTTACAACTGTCTGGGAGTCCAAGTGAATTATCAGGTCCTCGCTTTCCCTTGGCTGGTATTCTGGACATGAACTGGACTTTGCTGGGGAAATCAATGGGAGGCAGAGTCTGGGGTTTCAGTAATTCTCCATAAAGAGACTTGTGGAGGATATACAGTACTGCCCTATAGCTCAATCGTATTCTGTGGCGTTACAGCATGTCTTTGGGGCCGTAGAGCACTGCAGATGGAGATGGATCTCCTTTCACAGGAGATTCTGTGGGAGATTTCCTATGACAAGTGCTTTGATTTCCTTTACTATAAACCCGACAAATTCCCTGCCAATCAACAGTGACCTCTTGCTCTATTTTATCTTTTGATATTCTCACATAAACCAAGCTCTCATATATAAATATATATCTTTTTTTTTCTTGAAACCTCTTGCTCCTGAAGGAGAGAGGTAGAATGATTACATTGTATCAGAGACATTACAGGCAGTTGATTAAAGCATTACTTCAGAGTTATCCAAGGTTAACCGTCCATAATGAAAGACTGTGAAAATAATGATACGCTGCATGGTTTTATGAAAGCTTGTGGCCATTCAGCCTGGCTGCTCTGACCTTCACAAGTCACACGAGCTAATCGGAACGAGCCCCCTTATCACAGCCATGTTTTCAGGAAGATTCCCTCTGCCCCCGGCATAAGGTTAGGAGACAGTCACTGTAAGGCGCTTGATGCTGCAGTGCGTTTGGACAGGTGTTAGGGAACAGTGTGTGTGTACACAGACAACCCCTTGGCTTTGGGGAGTAAAGTTTAGACCGGCCTTTGAAGTGTCTTGCACTTTCTCTTTGTAGGAAGATCAGTCACCCCCTCACACTCTTTTAGAATTGGAAGTGTGCGTCTTTGAACAGGGAAATATTTATTTCAGTATATTTTCCCAGATGTCTGTCTCTCTCTCTCTCTCTCTCTCTGTCTTTCTCTCTCTCTCTCTCTCTCTCTGTCTTTCTCTCTCTCTCTCTCATGTTCTGAAGGTAGGATATATCAGTGCTTGTGCAGCAATGCCTTAATACTCTTCAAAGTCAGAGCCAAAGGTGAAAGCCCTGCTCCATGTCGGACAAACATCTTCGCTGCGCGTCGAGATCTCTAGCCTCATGCTGCAGAGGTCACCGCGTGTAGTAATGCTGCACACAGCAGTCCGTCTGTAATCCTTGGACAGTAGCTTGGATCATGTGCTTTGTGTTAGTTCCAAGGCTCCTGCAGCTCAATGGGGTATTGTTTCAGAACCATTACGCGGCATGTCGGGCCTAATAAACTACCGTCATGAATGCATTCATCCCCTCCTGTTCTCCTGGCCCTGATGTTAAGTCACAGAGGGAGTGAAACAACACTGTTTTTTTAGGCATTGGCCAAGGTCTAAATCTCCCCTGGGACAGCCCCTAGCCACCACGTGTAATTGTCATAAAGTGAAGCTAATCTTAATAGTTATACTTTCGGTTTTAATAGAAATAAGCTTAGTGTTGATGAGCTGACAAACAGAGAAGACACAGTGGGGGGGGGGGGGGGGGGGGGGGGGGGGCTCTGATTCCTTATTCTCATATTTGCCTCAATGACGGTTCATTCTGGCTCATCTCAGAAATTAGAATGAAGCCTATTCATCTGTATACCCTGAAATGATGGAGTCAATTAAGTTATTCTCGGCACTTTATCTTTGTGCATTTTTGTGGTCGTGGAAGTAGTTAGGACAAATTAAGTGAAAACATAGTGTGTCTGTGTAGGAGGAAAGGCTATCACGTTTGTGCACTTGGCAAAACAGTAAAAAAATAGCAATTGTTACCCTTCATACATTCCTTGTCCAGTTGATTTTAATATGGCTCTGTGTAGTATGCTGTGTATGGTGTATGGTGGGTGGAGGGGCGTGGGCTATCACCCATAGGCAAAATCTAAACAGGGAAATGATTGTCACATGCAAGTCAGACCCTAGCCATCATCACTACATCATTGTCATAATCAGATGCACTGTGCTTTTCTGACGGTACACATCTTGTATCGGGCTGATTTGGTGTTTAGGAACGTCAGAATGCTTTAGTTCCCTTGTTTGTATTTAGTTTGAATGTGTTTGCTTTGGAGGATCGTGACACTTCTTTTAGCCTATGAATTATTCCTGCCTCACACAGGGCAATGTGAATCCAAAGTGCACATGATATTTTGACTAATTCATTAGTCTGTACTCTCACAATAGTAGGATCCAGTTAGGTGGCAACAAAGGTTGAGAGCTAATTAGTGTTTTAAAAGCCAATCGGTTCCGTATGATTGCAGCTACTGCTTTTAGAACAGCATTCACTTCTACTGGTATGTGGTGATTTCCTGTCAGGAGATTGGTAACAACAGGATTGTTACGTTTTTACTTTGGGGAAATATTGCGGGAGTTAATTAACAAATAAGGGCAATTGCTTCATCCATATTTTCAACATTAGACTCTGCACAACAGGCAAGCCTCAAGCAGCAACAACAAAGTAGTACATAAATCAAAGTGGCTTTCTTTGCCAAACTGGCCCCCTTGGGAGGTGCCTCAGTACTTAATTAAAATCTAGAAGGATCCTGTTTTAAGTGTTAGGTGACCATGCTGCATAACAATGACAAAGCGTGCCCCAAAGCATTAGTTGTACATTTTGGAACATAAAAAAGGACCGTATCTTATTTCTTAAACTCAAATGAGATCTGAATGGAAGCATTTCCAAATTTCTGCAGTACATGGAGACTTCTGTGGTTTTTTCGTTGATGCCTCTACTGCTGTTGTTGGCAATGAATCCTCCCCCAAAAGCCAGAATATTCATTTCAAAACGACCCGTGTGGGATTACATGGCATGTGGGGACTTTTATGAGTCCATTTATGATGTTTATCTTTGTACAGTGAAGTTAATAGCACTGTATTTTATTCCATTCATACATGTTAACGCAAACAACCTGGACGAAAATAGGTTATAATGTGGTGATTATGCCAAATACTGAAAGGAGAGGTCTGACTACTAAAATTGGGTCACTCCTGTTTGCTTCTAATTTCAGCGCATTGGAAACTAGTTCATTGATTTCTGTCTTCTTATCCTTTTGACATAAGAATGATCTGTTTTGTCATCCCCGGTGATGGAACGTCCCTCGAAGACAGGTCTGCCATTTTGAACCGCTGGTACTCATTTACATGTGTGGACAGGGAAGTGAGAGACAACATTAGCCCTTGTTTTTAGCCTGTTTCCAGAGGCTGCTGATAATGACTGCTTCAATTAGAATGACGCCTATTGGATTCAAGCCCTTGCTGAAGTGACTGACTGATTACACAAATAAGTAGACAGATTGATGGACAGTCATACACTGTGAACCCTGGGAGGACGCAGCCGCCCGTGGACTATCTGATCTGATGTGCCGTGCACTTAAGTTTCCTGACAGCTCTACATTGACCACCGTGAGTGTCCTCTGAGCTACGTGGTTCCTGGTCACTGGGCGATATTAAGTGATCAACTGAAATCATTGGGATTGGAATGCCTTGGAGCGCTGATGAATGTTGTCTAACATTTTTTTTTCTCTCGGCTGAACAATCAGCTCTAGTGGGAAGCCCATAAAAAAAGAATAATACATTAAGGGAGACACTTGTAGTTATTAGCAGAAAATGGTACTGAAATAGAAGCCCGCTCAATTGCTGAGTGTTGGAGAACTAACCAAGGGCAGCCTATGCTGCGGACAATCAGTCACACACGCTTGGAGGGATGGATATCCAGACTCTGCAGATTTAGGTAAAAGACATGATGATCATGCCGGGGCGAACCTGTGTCGTCTCCATCTGCTCTTTTATATCTGAGCCGGCGGGAAACATGTCTCACAGTTTGCTTGATTAGAAAAATGCAAAACCTCAAGAGCTGACAGCCAATCCTGCAAGTTAATTGGGTCGGTCTCTTCAGCAGCGATGAACGGAGAGATTAATTCTTCCTATGTGTCCAGTAAATCAAGCACTCTATCTCACAATAAATTGGCTGATGGCAGAATGACAAGCGCTCCTTTTTTCCCCCCATCCGACTACAAGACTTAACTGGATGTTCTCCTGTCGTCCAGCTCTCACTGTGTAGACCACGGGACTAGCTCTGCTTCAGTCTCAATGCGCTGACTCCCCTGGTTGTGATTGTTTCACCTGCAGTTGCAGCTCAGTGCTAGCCGGAGCTCTATGGAGATCTAGGCTAACAGCGCTAAGGATACATACGGCTAAGAGCACTGGCGTGACGGAGATGTGGAGAAGCGGGTCAAACGCGAGCCTAATGAAGACGAATGGAGCCGAGTGCTGCTCACATGTGTGCCGGGCCTTGGGGTCTGATGGGTTTGGTGCATTGCATTGTGGGGACACGGCGCAAAACCCATTTATTTTTGGTGCTGAAACTCACAGAACAGTTCCCATTTGCCCTAAAATAGAGGTCAAGACTGGTGTACAGAATGTGTCACTGACCTTATTTCACGCTTCTTCTTCTTGGAAAATGGGATAAACATCTGCCAGGCGAACATGTACATTTGCTGCAATCAAAACAGAATAGCTTGTAAATGTAAAAGTAAATGCGTTGGGGTTTTAGACAATTAGCTGCGAGTAACAAGAAGGATATGCCTGAAATATGTATGTCTGCGCTTGTAAATAAATCACATCAGTGATGTGATGTGGGAGGATTATAATGAGGACTAGATTGGCATTCAGTCAGCACATATGGTCCATTGCTTTTCCCTTTAGAGGATATTGTCCCTCTGTCAAAGTAATTTTATTCCCACTATAGATAAACCTGACAGGAGTCCTATTTGAAGTCCAAAACCATCTTACTGGGAGGAGTCGTTGAAGCCAGTTTTATAGCACCTAGGCAGTTTAAGTGGGAAAAATCATGACTCTGGTTTTTCCGTTACATATCCATACCCTGGCTTGTGGTTGTAATATGTATGTGAAACTGGCTTTATGACTTAATGTGATTGACACATACCTCAGTGCAGAAAGTACTGTGGAAAATGTATGCGTACCATGTTGTTATCCTACAGGAAATCCACATTGAGAAACATTCTAGCTGGTTGGAGCTTGTTTTAACATGCCTCATCAAAAACAAAGGTTTTTTGGGGGGGGAAATCAGAGTGCAATTACTCTGTAGTTTATAACAGATGCATCGGTGTGTAAGCAGAGTGTTTTTTTTCCTTGAAAAGAAGAAATCTTCTGAAACATGGACCAACTCCAGTAATTCTTAAGGGTTGTCATTTTTTTGCAGGTGCCTTTGATCTCTGAGCTGTCTCCCCGGATTGAAGAAATGGTATAATTTCACTGCATATCTGAATAAATCCTTAGTATGCCTTTGTTCACCAGCTTTCTAAATGTCACTATAATGATGGAAAATGAATGGCTCAGATTAGTTATTGTTATTATTCTACACTGGTATAATAATCTTCCTCTTCATTTAAAAAAAAGCGACACGTTTAAAATGTAATTTTTGGGTGTAAATACAGAAAGAATATACTAGCAGCACACAGAGTAGGGGGCTGTTCTTGTCAAAAAAGAAGAGAACAACCGCTGTGTGTCATGAAAAGATGTAAGTGTAACTATTATCAAGCTCCCAAGGTCCTGTTGCTAGAGAGTGCCAGTCAAACTGATGAATGCAAGGTAATTGGCAAAAACTCAGTGCTTGAAATAGGTAATTGTCTCTAATGTTTAAGTAGGACATCAGAAGCTGTCTGACTTTTAGTCTTCACAGCTGTCCCTCCATTTGGGTAATGTAAAAATAAAACACGGCGTTACATAAAGTATCTCTCAAGATGGGCTTGTGTGTGTAAGTGTGTGTGCCTGTACGCCACCCCCAACCGTTTGTAGCCTGGTTACATTTAAAAAGCAGCAAAATACAGGTAAAGTCCAGATAGAGCAAAAAAAACAAAAAAACATGAGGAACATCCTTATCCCTGCATTTTCATAATTTAAGCTAATTTGCTCCACTCACACCGTTAATCTTTGTGCGACCTGTTGATCGTTAGTTTCCAGACACATTTCTGGAGGGGCGCCCAACAGTATTTGCAGCAGGACCCCTGTCAGAAGCGCCAAGCAACACAGCCACAAATTGGAATGTGGTACAGCTCCGGGAAGCGAGCCAAGATTTAAATTAGACAATAACCTCTGCTCCCTTCTTCTGCCTCTCTTCTTCCAGCTGTAGGCACATCCATTTGTTTAATACAGTCAGCCCTGCAGTGTGTAATAGACTGATATATGAGTCACCACTCAGCAGTTTGTGTTCCCGAGATTTATAAAGACTGAACAACTGGTCAGGTTTGTACTAACTGGAGTCTTATCAAGAGAACATGCTTGGGGGAAGACACATATCCTTTGTGTGGAGTAACCACCCTTGCCAGCCTCCTACCATATGTTGCATATCTTTCCATGGTGTAAGCATATGGCATGTATATTTAATTGAAGCTCATTTACGGGATGTGTGTTTATTTCACGATAAATGACTGTGCCGGACAAATTATAGAGATGCCGCTGAACGCTGGCATGTTGAAAGTGGTCAACACGGGACAGATGCCAGTTAACACGTGTGCACATTGAAACACAGAGTGCAGATCAATGAGAGGCGCAGGAAGAAGGACATTTTTAAAGGAGACAGTTTGTGAACAAGGGAAGGAAATGAGCCGCATGCTATGAATGGAATGTTTAAGTCAATTTGACATTCAAAGAAAGGAGGAACATGCATGCCATGCACACTAACATTTAACTAAATTCCAGTTTATCTGGCTTAGCAAGTGCAGAGGTATGTTTTTACTACTTGACAACAAGAACTGTGTAGTTTAGTGTAGTGTGTTGTGTGTTAAAAAAGGTGTGTTATGCTCATGTATGTCCCTCTGCAACCATTTTCCTGATGCACTGTCAGGGATTAGATGATTACATCCTGTGCTCTGACCTCTGCGATGCCCTCTTTTTCTTATCCACAGACGCTTCCTCAGATGGGAGCATTAGCCAGTAATAATGTACTGAGAGAGAGAGAGAGAGAGAGAGAGAGAGAGAGAACCCTGTGCCCTTCACTCTCAGGCCTTGAAGAAGAGAGAGGCCACATTCCCTGCCTCTTTTTGATGTGGTTTCATTTTGCTCTTAAGTGACAGAGCCTGATTGCAACTGTCAAACAAAGTGCATTAGCACCGCGTTTAGCACCACATGCTGGGCAAAACTCTGTTTTACTTCTCCAGAGCTTGACTTGCATGTCTCACTGACCTCAGGTCTTTATCTCTACATTGCAAGGGTTGTGTTCTGTCTCCACTGGGAGTTACCCCCCCCGCCCCATTCCAAAATGGCACGGGTATACCTCACTGAAATGTACTTTGTGTCAAAATATTCTGGAAGTCCAAAGGAAAACCCTAAATGAATAATGGAATGGTAGAACAACAACATGCTAGCATGTCATGGTGAATGTCCTGCTTGTCTGTATCCGTTAATCTCATGCTGCTGAAACATTTGCGGCATTTGCTGATGGGGTCATGAAGGCCTTGTGCCTGTAGTCATTGTGGGAACTGTGCCTCATGTTTCTGAAGCCTGTTCCTCATGTCTAAGCCCCTTTGTGGCTGAGGTCCAATAGCTTTTCACCCCGCTAGATCAAAGATGAAGCTGCAATCAGCCTGCACTTTCTTTTCGGATTTGCTCGGAAAGGGCACAGCCCCTGACTCTAGCCTTCAGTAGGGGTTAGATGAAGAGCCAGAGAGGTTTGTCCTTAAATCTGCAGCGGTTAGATAGGACATGGTGGGCACATGTAAAGGCCAGCCCAATCAGGCAATGGTAACAGAGGCCTGAGGGTTTGTTTGTGGTGGTTTCCTGTCTAATTCTATTCCACGGTTTTATCATAGGGTAATAAAAGTGGTATTTGTTTGGTACCTGGTCTCCTAAAACTAAAACATAGTCACATCTTTGGCCTATAGTTACAGTTGGTTGTTAAAAAAGGTGCCTTACTTCTCTTCAAACTAAGCCATAGTCTCATTTTATACATGTGTTTGTACTTATACTTGAGCTCTGAAAACAGTGTCTTGGTATTAAAATAGGTTTGACAACAAGTATTGTTTGGTTGGAATTTTGATATAGCTGCAACGCTGTTCTTTCCATGGTTATTTTTCCAGTCAAATTTTGTTTGTTTATAGAACATTCCTTACATTCCAGAAATAAACAAAGTCTAGTCCATGTTTTGCCAGGACATAACATCTGATTTAATTAATATAAGCAAGGAAACAAGGAAATTGAATTTCATCACTGGAATTGGTTTCAGAGTACATTCTCCAAACAATCTCCAGAGTCTTTTCAACTTTGCAGTGGAACTCATTTGTTTAACCCCTAAAAGCTGGCGGACACAAAAGCCCCTTTGAAACACAGCTCTCTCTCTAGATGAGAACTTCAGGAAAGTAAAGACGTCTTAAGTCATACACATTTTTCTAAAACCAAGTACAAATCTCCACATGTGCTGAAATATGCCAAGAAAACATCTTAAGTCACGTCATTTGGGAAAAGTACCTTTTCTCGAAACATGTAAACACTCTCATATTTTAGACGTAGCTTGCTCGGGTGTGTAACCCCCACATATAAACATTAAATCCAGCTCAGTCTATCAGTAAGCTGGGAGTCCAGGGACCAAATGGCTGCCTAATACACTAACCTTTTATTGAGCACTGTGTGCAGAGGGGGAGGGGGACAGGTGTTCTTTCATCACCATGTTGATTTTTTTCTTTTTTTTTTAAATACTCCTGCAAAGGGTTAAGCAACTCCTTGGGCTCTAGCCCCTTGTGAAAGCAAACAGGGCCTCCTGACACACAATGCAGTGGCACAGCAGACTGCAGGTACAGAAGGAGACTATCAGGACAGCACACTGAATGAAACTGTCATCTCGCTAGATGCAGGTTCCTGATAAGAGCATTCGTTCCCTTCTCTTTCTTGTTCTTTCTTTCTTTTTCTCTCTCTCTCTCGCTCTCTCTCTCCCTATACTCTCTGGCCTGCGCTACTTGAGAGTTTTTAATCTGTTGGTTTTGACTGTTGCTGAGATAGAGGGAGGGGAGTGGGGGGGGAGAGTGAGAGAGAGTGAGAGAAAGAGAGAAGTCAGCTTTAATATTTGCATTTCTGTAGTCTTCCAGAGCAACTGCTGGAGAGGGGGGATCTGACTGCGCAGTGCAGGGGTGTAATGATTTTGGCTTTAAACTGAATATTACCAATCGATTGAGCCTGCAGATCACACCCGGCCCTGGAACCGGCTGGGTGGACCCACAGAGCAACGGGGTCCGTTTACATGTGAACTACAACACGGTCTAATGTGTGTGCTTGTGTGCAGTGGGTGGGTCTGACGGGATTTTTTTGTTTGTTTGTTTGTTTGTTCTGTAGCCTCTATGATCATACAGGAGCAAGTCTTGCCAAGCTGGGTTGTAAAATTAGCATGTTTTTGGAGAGGGACCTGTGAAAGTGAAAGACAGTCTCCTCAGAGGGCTTTTGTGTCCATCTCCTCTCCAGTCAGCGAGGCAATTTAAGATGGATTCCTGCCAAAAGTAAAAGGGAAACCGAGGAAGAAGAAAAAAACGAAAACAAAGCAAATTACCTCTGGTTAGCGTGAACCGCGGGTTTAGCTGTAACTGTGCTATTTATTCTCCTTAGTGAGGACTGGAGAACACATCAGTGGCAGAGACTCGGGTTTCAGCAAACAGACGCCTCCCCCTGATTGCAGGGCTCAAGCTGAACTGTAAAATAACTTGTCAGCAGCTGATTTCTGCCAGGAATATGTTCTTCATTGAATTAGTTTTTTTTTATGCCAGGGGTGAAAATGTCTGTGGTGTTTAACTATCTCCCATCATGTTGGGTAGATGCTATAATTAATGATCTCCTGTCACAGGGGACTGTATAACCTGAGCACTGTAGACTCATGAAGAGGTCAGATTTGCGGATGTTTTTTTCCAGGGTATTGACCACATATTCACATCAGTACACATGTAACAGTGGTGCACTTTTGTTCAGACGATTTATTTGAGTCGACTAGACGTTTCGCCCTCAGGACCCATTTGTGGAACTCGAAGACCTGATATTGTGTGTCACAAAATGGGAGTTGTAGCCAGAGGGGTCCACACTGACGAATTTAAAAATAAACATCTATATTATGACCCCCCCTCTCCCATTGCTTTGTCTGTTTCTGTCAATGTTTTCTGCCCTCAAAGAAGAATCCCCCATGTATTTGCTGTTAAGGAATAAAGCCTCCTGGTATTGAGGCCAAAGAGTGTGAATGTTATGGATTAAAAGATGACCCATTGTGCAAAGATGTTTTGAACCTCAGAAATATTGCTTGTGTGAAGGGTTGGCTTTTTTATATGCTGCGTAGTGTTAAAATAGCCCCCCCCTATTCATATTACAATCTCTGCAGTCTTTCTCTCGTCTTTGTCATCCAAAGCCTTTAATACTTTATCTCAACACACAGTGCAGGGCTCTCAGTGGCCAAGTACTGTTGATGCTCAAAATAGAAGAGCATTACCATGAAGTTTATTTTAAAATCCTCCCTAACCTATTTGTCAGACATGTTTGTGGGCTAGGTTTTCTGTGTTTTAGTTGCAGTGTGGCATGCTGAGAAGGGCAGCTGTGTATGTTCATGAAGGCAAACACACTGATTCAGGTTTAGGTTCAAGGATTCATCTTTGACTCGCAATTACATACAATACAATACAATACAATACACAATTATCTTATCTAAATGATGCATGGATTAACAATGGACATATATGAATACTATAATACAGTTTCTGAAGATCAGAATGCTGTCCTCTCTCTCTTTTGCATTTTTTGCATTTCGAGTCCCCCATGCTTGATACAATGTATCCACTGTCGCACAGAATGGCCAAACACTCTCAAGAATGATATGCTGTTTTGCACAAGTTATGTGTTACGATTGCTCAAAGGCTCGGATGTGAGGGTGCTTTGGCGTTTCACTGTTAACATTTCTCTTGCTGCTAGCGTAAACTGAAATAGCATCTGATGGGAAAATAAGAATGTGCCTGAAACAGACAGAGCCCAGCAGCACAGGCCCAAGGTTGTTTACATGTACTTTGAATACATAACAACCACCACTACCATCTCCTCTCCAGAAGCTGTTTGTAAAGTTGCTGCTTCTGAAACCTGCTTTATGCAGGCTTAACGTGTTTGTTCCCTATTTACTGATAGGATCAAACGGGCCTCTCCATCATATTGGGGGTGATCTGGGGTCACATTGGTGTAATATTGTTTGCGCCCTAGGGTTGAAATAATTTTGTATGTTGTAATAGCTGCCAAAACCTGCTTATTTCCCACTGGGCCAATTCTCATAAGAATATTCCTGTGTTAAGGTTATGAAATCCTGTCCAGTTGAAGTATAAACATTGAAATGAAAACTGGTATCAGTCAGCCCATGGATTACAGTACCGAATAATGAAATGGCTGCCATGACCCTTCGTGCATTTGGAGACACTGTATGTAAATTATGAACAGAGTATAACATCAGATGCCCCGGAGGGGGAATACATACGCAAAACATGAACTACTTTCATGCTGGTGGAAGGAATCGAAATGCAATGGAAACATGTTAGCGTGTAAGTAAAATTAATTTGTATAGCACTTTTTGACAGACACAAAGAGTCACAAACATACAACATAAAATAGAGATAAACTTAGAAGATGTGGTGGACTACCCATGCCACATGTTTTCGAAGTACAAGAACTAAAAAAACACTGCATAATTACACTACAATACGCAGTCAAAAAATAAACAAGAAATACACAAAATACAGACCTGGTGCATACAGATTACCCAAACGCCT
>NC_045157.1:15895021-15902521 GCF_900700415.2 Clupea harengus | reverse complement strand
GCTTTGGGTGTGTGTTTTGTGGAGTGTTTTTCCCCTTCGCCAGAGCCCCCTTTCTTCATGAAGCCTCCATCACAGCGGTGCGATATCCTAACAGCTATTTTTTCAAGATGTCACGGCTCGGGAGCCCGGGAGGTGTGTTCGGATGGGATTATCAGGGTTCGTGTTCAATTTGAGTTGGTCTAATATCATGGATTTGGTGGCGGTGGCGGCGCTGGGTGTGAGTGACGCGTTTGCTTTGAAAGCACTCAGCCGCCAGAGAGAGCAGTGCCGCCGCAGAAAGTTCGTCTGTAAACACCTGTTCCCAGGCTTGTTGGGAGACATGATCAAGGAGGCTGAGCTGAAGCAAGTGTCACTGCTCAACCCCATCCCCCCCAAAAAAAAATATCGGTCTTTTTTTGCATTTCCTGTCATAGGGGTGTTGCCTCAAATGCCAGCTCCTGTCATTAGAGATATGCCTGAATAATATGTGTGCTACTGTAAATCAAGGAACTGATGTTTGGACAAGATGATGAAAAATACAGGGTAGGCTAAGTTCTCTTTCTCTCTTTCTCTCTTTCTCCCTCTCTCTTTCTCTGTCTCGATTCTTTTTTTATTTCATCCTTTCCCTCCCTTTGCCTCCCTGTCTCTCTGGGTTCATGTCCTCCGGAGGTTGCAGTGAATTATGATCCAACTGTGTTCAAAATAGACTTTTTGCTCCCCATTGGCCTGTTCCTCAGCTCTTTCATTGACGCTGGAATAGTGACAGAAAGGCAGGCATCATCTCATCATCTCATCTCATATCATCTGCACTTCAACAGCTTGGGCCTGCGCTGTTTATCCTTTAACAGAAAGAAATGATCATACACAAGAGAGCTTTTTTTTTTTGGAGCTGACACAGTGATTCGCCGTGCCTCATGTAGCCGTACTTCACGTTCACATAGCAACCATTGTTAACAGACCCAGGCAATGCATTTCCAATGCAACTCCCAGGTGGGAGAGAGACCTTATAGCATCCATACAGCTTAGCTTCGGCTGCAGCGTAACCGTGGCAGCCGAGCCTTGCATAGCTACAGACGAGTCACTCTCAGATTCACAGCTCGAGCCATGAAACTGGACCTAGGGTTAGGGAAAGTATAATTTTACCCCCCGTGTTAAAACCCAACTGGCTGCATCCCTCCAGATCTGAGCCCCTCTACTGTGCTGAGTCCAGGCCAGCCGGAGCTGGAGCTGTTGCTGGGAGCAGGCGGCCCCAGCTGTGAGGGCCTCTTGTCACAGTGGTGGGGGCTGGTAGAACTCGATAGAACAGGCCCCTCTGCTCATTTGCATTTTATCAAAAGGAACAACTGTTTCCTCTGTCATGGTGCAGATGGTATTGTATTGTAGTGCACGTTTTAAAAATAAAAAATGCAACGGCATCAGGGAAGGGTTTTCATTTCTTTCGCTTTTTGTTTGTACTTTCTAACGAAAAGCTGGGGGGATTTTTGAGTGTGTGCAAAGCATTGTTTCTTGTAACCTGAGCTGAAGTGGTATTAAAAGAGACTTTCCACTCAGCGTCGTGTAATTTCACACCGAAATGAGTTTTCTCTCCACTGTAACGCTATATTAATCTACTTAATGTGTCAGCCCCCGGGTCCTGGGTGCAGCGGACGGGGGACAAGCCTCTGCACAAGCCCCAGCCAAAATGCATCTGACTCAGTGTCAAATGCATGAATCTGCCAGCAGTGACATCTCAAAAAATAGCGTTCATGTAGGCATTCTTTTATTCCCCAACTCCATTGAGAGAAGCACTGAACATGCATGGGTTTTTAAATTATCTCATTTAAGTTTAATGGCAATGAGCCGTCACCATAACAACATCAATTAATTTGCTTACTTCATAAGCTTTGTTTGTTTACTTTAATGTTAATCTGTTTCGAAATACATCTGGAGAAAAAAAAAATGAGTTGAAATAAAATGTTTCGATTCTAGAGACAAAATGCATGGGTGTGCAAGAGGGATCGTATATCACTGCTTTATGCACTTGGGCATGTTTGATAGGATGACCTTGGCTTTCCTGCCAGAGTGTATGTTTTAGCGGGGAGCCGTTCCAAAATGGAAACTGATACGCACAGATTGAGTTCCGTCGAGCAGTATCGCTTGTCTCAAGCAATCAAATTAGACACGTGTAATTACTTATAAATATGCTGAAATGGATTTGCAATGGCAGAAATTTGAAGTATTCTCGTCGTCGGGCCCCAGTGATGATGTCATCTGAGCAGCACGGCTCTCCGCCTCACCGATATTGGAAACTCGGCTTCAGTCCCTCCTCTATTGATCCCCTGCCCATTATAGGCTGTAATTGCCTCCTGCTCCCTCTAACAAGTCCCAGTTATTGCATCGTTGAATCGGATTACAAACTTTATTGAGAAACTGAGGGTATTGCTTCAAAATCTCTATCCCACTACTTCCCCAGCTCTGGAAGAGACTTGAAGATATGAAATGTCCCTCTATTCCCCACTCACACCCCATTCAGTGGCAGCTCATAGGAATACTCATAGTCATTACTCTGATCCAAAACTCAGACTTACAACTCACACTTGTTTCATAATTTCCTCTTATTACCTCATAATTTATGAAGATACCTGTTTTGTGCAGCAGTGGTTCTTTTCAACCCAAACAGCATATGGGAAGGTTTTTTTTGGGGTATGCCCACGGTGGCTGTTGAGTTATGTCGAGTCTCTTCTACCGCTGGACGTGTTTCTCATGACTCCCCGCCATCTGAGCTGTGTGTGCCAGCTGAACCAGCCACAATCAGCAAACACTCGACAAAACAGATACACATCACACACACACACACACAAACACTGCCAGGAACATCCACACACAAACAAGCGCAAAGAGCAAACACATGCACCCACCAACACAACACACAGATGTGAGGCAGCCAGCATCTGCCCCTGGTGCATGCCTGCTCTGAGCTTTCAGAACAATTTAAATGGATAATCAAGCCGCTGACGTGAAGAAAGTGGATTGTGCATCACTTAATCTGAGATCAGTCCCCCACCCCCTTCCACAGCCACCTCATGAGAGCACACACACACACACACACACACACACACACACACACACACACACACACACACACACACACACACACACAAACACACAAACACAGCACCCTCCCTAAGCTGTTCCCAACGCTAGATTTAGGCAGGCTTTATGTGAAGTGACACTAGGCAGGCAGTGTGGTACAACTCTGTCTCATCTCCACCAGGCGATCCTAGTCTGGCACCTCATCCCCGCGGAGGGGACCAGCAGTGACAGCTGACACCTTCCATACACCCCAGACAAGCCCCAAGTTCACATCTTCATTTTCAGTCTCCCCCTTTTTCGCCTGCACAGATGCTAATTTAGATCATCATTATCAACGGGAGATGGAGAAGCAACTGGGGTCCTTTGATAGGGATATCAGCCCTTCTCTTTATTTATTTCGGTTTACTTTTCCTTACTTACCCCCACCGACCCTACAAATCCTTATTGTTGTTTTTCTTCTGACTCAGAGCTGTGCTGTAGAACCTCCTCCTCCATAACCCCCCTCACCCCCTCACCCCCACCTTGTTCTTGCAGAGGCAGGCCTTTGTCTGAAAGGTCACAGTCACATTTGTTATGTTTTCATTCTGAAGAAGCAGGAGAAAGGGTGGGGGGTTGGAAAAAGAGTCACGAGAAAAAGAAAGAAAGAAAGAAAGAAAGAAACTCACCTCACCTCACCTTGTTATCTCTGCATGTTGTATCAGATCTTTTGTTTATGGCTTTTATTCTGGTCTCTCTGAACCAGGTCACAGGCTTCTGTTCCCCCCTGTTCTCCTGTCTCTCCACACTCCTCTCACCACACAGCCGCTCAAGAAAACCTGCTTTTCAGAGCAACTCCCCGTCTCGCAGAGAAAGAAAAGGTCACGGAGTAGAGCAAATGAATGTGACTCTCCCCCCCACCCCCCTCCGCCTCCCCCTTCTCGCTCCCTTCCTTTTGAATCTGTCCCCTCGGCGGTTTGTGGGACGAGGCCAAACAAACAGCCGAGTGTTTCCCCAACACGTCATTCTTTTCTAATGACAGGTTCAGCGCTTGGCACCGGGCCTGCTATGATCTGATCCCTGATCATTTCCATGTGCTGTGCCTTTCCACTCTTGAGTCATGACTGGATTTTTCTGTCCCTCTTCATGTGCGCGCGCACGGCTCAAACGCCCCTGTTTTGATTAGCTCGCTTGCTAATTGGGGCTAAGGCGTGGGGATGGGGAGGGGGAAAAGAAACATGTTTCGGGAGCTACCGGTTTAATAGAGAGAGGATGGGGGTTGGGTGGGGGGTTGGAAAGTGCAGTGGAGAGTGGTGATGGTTTCAGTTTCAAGTGCTGCTAATACGTCCTTTGCGATCGGTCAGCCTGCGGGTGCGGTGGATTCGACTCGACTCTGCACCGGTCGGCCTCAGCGCAGAAACCAGAGCCGATTTCACAGCTGGGAAACAAGCGTCAGAAAAAGTTAACCACTGGTACCGAGCTGTAACAAAAATGAGAGGAGAGAGAGAAAGAGAGAGACACAGCGAGAGAGAGAGAGAGAGAGAGAGAGAGAGAGAAGAAAGACACTCAACTCTATTAGTTGCCACCACCACTGGAATTCATCAAGGCTCGTCAAGGCGGCAGCTCTGTGGAGGGTGTGAATTAGTTTCAAGTGTCTGTGTGCTGAAGCAAGCAAGGGGAACATTAATACACTCTAATCAAGGGTTATGCTGGCATATTCCCACTGCTGCCAACACTGTGTTTTTTCTCCTCTATCAACTTAGAGGTAGAGAGAGTGGGAGACAGAAAGAAAGAGTCTCTAGACGTCCTATCGTGCTGTAATTTACAATACAGAACAGAGAGACATCAGAAGAGAAAGAGATAGAGCTAGAGAAAGAGAAAGAGAGAGAGAGAGAGATGGAGCTAGAGAAAGAGAAAGAGAGAGCTTCTGGGCTCATTCTAGTGGTATATCCTGCCCACCAAAATTATCACTGAACACTGGCCCATGGCAAAGAGTGATGGAGATTATGGAACAGTGTTTGTATTCAGGGCCGATGGAGACAGCCAAAACCTGTTCACCAGCACCTGTGTCTGTGTATGCCAGGTAGACACCTACCCCTAGAGAGCACTGTAACTGAATGCTCTGGCTAATATACATAGAAAGAGAGAGAGGCTGAAGGAAGTTGTAGAAGACAAGACCAGAGAGGAAGGTGAGCAAGTCTCGTCTTGGAGAAGCCAAACTAAGCAAATTACGTGTGACCAACAGCTTTAATTCGAAGGCAGCGGGATTAGTGTGTTTGATGAGCAGATTTAAGAGTGCAAGTGTCGGGAACAAAGAAAAACACTTCTGGCCAAGCATAATAATCTGGAGAAATGTTCTTTAAGCCCGTCTCCCTGTGACATGTAGTTTTCTCTACACTTCAGCCGAGCATCTCCCAGCCCTCAGATTAAAGGCTTTTATCATGTTTTTCCCTCTCCCATGATGGCTGGCCGATATTTTAGGGTTTTGACATGTCTGCTTTTGATATCCCCACGCCAAGCAGAAATTCTTGTTGAAGTTATATTTTGTCAAGTACATTGCGGTTTAGTCTTTACTGTCTGCATGAAATGCATATGTTTGAGTGTCCTGTTGGTATGTTGAGGAGTTTTTGTATGCAGTTTTATGCATTCATGCTTTGATTAATCTGATGTCTGATTATACCCCTCCCTCACCCCACACCCCACCTTTTCTATGTTTCCTACTTCTTGTAGACGTTCCACACCCCCAGCCTAGGAGATGAGGAGTTTGAGATCCCCCCCATCACCCCTCCCCCAGAGACAGAGTCTGGCATGGGGCTTTCGGAGGGCGACACACCCTTCCCCAACCTGCCAGAGCCCCCACCACCGCAGAGGGGCAACTTCACCCCCCAGTTCCCTCCCCAAAGCATGGATCTGCCCTCCATCACCATCTCCCGCAACATGATGGACCAGGATGGATTGCCAATGGTGAGTTCTCAAAAACACAAACCAACCTGACACTCCGGGAAACCAAAGGTCTCATTGTAGCTTTAGCAAAAAAAACAACAGATGCAAACATACAGACGCATTCATAACAGACATCGTCTTGGCAGTCTGGAAACCAAAGATCTCACTGTGTCCCTAGGAAAAAAGTTGACGCAAAACATAGTGCTGCATTCATAACGGAGCTCATCCAGTTTTATAAGTGAGATGTGAGTGTTGTACCTCAGCTACTGTACTGTATACCACACTCATACATTATTGGTGGGGATTTCTAGAAGCAACTCTTGAGTGCTGACAGTGTTCATTTCTGCGGCCACGTGAAGCGTTACCAGGGCTTGTTTTTGCAGCTGGGTGCCGGCATGAGTGGCAGGGCATTGTTTGGGCACTGGAATTAGACCTCCAGCATTTTCCAGAGCCAATAGCGAGTGCGGTCTCGATGGCTAGAACACGAGGTACTGCTAGCCGCGAGAAATGGGAGTTTGAGAATTCAGCCGTTTATAGCAATGATGTTGACATTGAGAGAGTTTTCATAATAAGAGTCCAAATAATCACTTACATGGTAATCATAACATTCAACGTGTTTGGGGACTTTTGGAACTATGTTGTGCTTTTGATGTTGTGGAGGTTTTGTGGGTAAAGGCAGACTCTGACATTTTTGACTAGCCTTATGATCACTGTATTAATTTATTTAAATGGGTCTCAAAAACTCCTCACAATTCCACATATATGGCGAATTGCGCTGATATTAAGCATATTTATTTACATTCCAATATGGGTAAGCACTATAACATTTTATAGCTTTTTTCCCCACCTTCCGTGCTGCTGGCGTGTAAAAATAATTGCAGCTTTTAAAATATCTGCCCCGCATAAGCGAGTCCCTGAAGGCTTTTGCCTAAAGAATTTTCATTTCATGGTCAGTTAAGCTTTCTACATCTGGAAGAAACGGAACCTTGACACAATTACAGTGCTGTCTGTTCTCACAACTTGGTGCGGGATTAGATTTGATTCTCAAACATTATTCCTCCTTTAACTCCATTTGCATGCCTCATGTCTCTGATTGTGCAGAGACTCTATTAAAAAAGTGCGGGAGGAGAATGGGAGGCGCGCGGGTTCTCTTTGCCTGGTTGCACTGTCACAGGCTCTGGGGCTGCCACTTTATCACCCATCGCACATTGAAAGCCACTGAGAGGCCTTCTTCAGTGGCATTCATTCATACGAGCAAATGGGATTGATTCCCTCCAAAAACCCTCAGACCAAAAGACAATGCGCTGAAATCCCGCTGATTTCCCCTCATTGTTACACTCATGAAAAGAAAGAAAGATTTGAGCAAGAAATACATTCTAGTGCCCAATAGCTGGGGGCTTTCATGTGATATCGAATGGGTTGTCTGTGTCAGCCATGCAGCAGCCAAGGACAACATCGTGTGACCAATCTCATATTGCTCTCACATTTGAAACCCAAGATTGGCAGGAAGGGGACACAAAAACCATTTTG